>NC_056729.1:1079754806-1079812306 GCF_019279795.1 Protopterus annectens
GGCAGACTGTACATTAGACTAATACCTCAGCTTATAAATCAAATTGTTTCCTTGATCTAACCAGTGATTACCTAGCAAAATTATAGGCTAGATTAAAGTAATGGTACAGTTTACAGAACCCATCACTGCCTTAACCTAAATTCTCTGGGGTGGCTCGAATTACCTAATGTACTTCAGGTCAATCAACTAATAGTAGTTTACAAGATTCTCTATCAGCCTAAAAATATGCCTGTACTCATTAATCTTATCACTCCCTACAGTAACCTTAGGGCACTACACTCATCCGACAAACTCTTAGTTCAAACTTTCTCCAACACAATTCAAGAAAACTCTAATAAAGTATTTCAAACAGCACTGGCTTTGGCCATGCGCCAATCCAGACTAATTAATACCAGATACTCATGTGCTAAAACAGGACGTCTTCCTCCACTCTGACTGCATCCTAACTGTATGTCTATAACCTTATAACGATGTATTATATTGTTAGACTGATGGAGTATGAATCTACGTCTATCTCTTGCTGACTCTATCCTCCACTTGGATTTCTTCTTCTTCTCCCACTTGTCTTCCTAATACTTCCTTGCTTGTTGACTGTCTTACTTTCTCTCTTTTCTATAACTAATCCCTTCTACTTCCCTCATTCTTAGCTCTCTTTTCTCTTACTTCCTACCCTGTATCTTTATCATACAAAGTATTTTTTATCTTTGTATAATGTTTTTTGGACTGTAACTGTGTGTGGTAGTAATTAATTCATTTAGTATCTTTATCTTACAAAGTATTTATTATCTTTGTATAAGGTTTTTTGGACTGCAACTGTGTGTGGTAGTAATTCATTCATTTAGTAATAATATGAAATTGTAGAGTTGTTAGTTTTTGTCTTTTACTAACTCTCATACAAACACTATGATGTTTTTCTTTATGTATTCTCTGTGGAGCTTTTCTCCCCGGGCCTCTACTGAAAATGGAAATATCTCCAGCTAGACTAGCCCGGTCAGCAAATGTAAAATAAATAAATAAAATGTATGTTTGTATCATATACTGCTCTGATCTTGACAAATGTTTTTACATCTTATATGTAACATACATCTTATACGTTGATCTTGACGAATGTTTTTTCCATCTTATATGTTATAGTCTTTGTATGTATGTCTGGAGCTTTTCTCCCCGGGCCTCCCCTGAATATGAACATGTATCCAGTCGGACTATCCCGGTCAACAAATGTAAAATAAAATAAATAAATAAATGTTACAGCTGTTATGTCTGGAATGAAAAAAAGTTCTACAATAGGTTTTTAGAAAGCTACACTTTTATTCAACAGTAACATTCTTACATTTCCATTTACATAAATTACTAGTTCAAAGAATTACTGTAGTGGAATTACACGTATATGTACTGAGCAGTTTAATAGTTTAAGCTTTACTTGAAGAAGCAGACTGTTGAGCAGCCCCTAGTTCCACATAGCCTTCTCTTTAAGGGAGAAATTGTTTCTTTCCCTTGAACATGCACTCACTATCTAAGCATTTAGTTTTTGATGAGTTTTCACTGTTTAATAACAAATCCTAACCTCACCTCCATGTCTGCAAATGAAAAATGGATAGGAGGAACAGAAATACATATCAGACTTTCACACAAGTTAACAGGGACTTTCAATTACAACATTCATGGGTACGTAATAGTTACTGGAACAACAAACAGTTACCTGGAGGAGGTGAATAGGGCTCACAGGTTCCATTGTAAGGAATATCTCTAACACAACTACAGTTGTTTGAGGTTGTATTTAAGCAGCTTCCATACATGTTGCATGTCTGGCTGTCCCAAATGTGTTGTTCCTCGCAAACACACTCAGTGTTGGAATCTGTCAGTGCACACACTAAAACAAAATAAAAATAATGTTAAGAGAAAAAAAATGATCAAGGTAAATAATGAAATGATCCACGTAGCAAGAACAGTACAAGTGAATCGAACATTGTCCCGATAAAGCAATTTCAAAGCGATCAGCTCTCTCATTACTTGATTCACTGCAAAACTGTTTCATTAAATAGAAAATTCGTAAAATCATAAACTTACATTTGGTTTTACACTTTAACACCTGTCACAATGTCTTTAAAGGAAGCCTGAGATCAAAATGCTGCAAACTGTTAGAAAAGTATTAACCATTTTAAAAGAGCATCCGTATGTCTGGTTGCAGCAAATAATATTGCCCTATATTTCATCATTATACTCTTACGAGCTTGTATTGGGTATTCATGAATAATTATAGTTATATCTGGCTCAAAAAGAAAGGTTTTCCAACAACAAAGAAAATGTTAACCTATACATATTAAATAGCAGTTGTCACACTGGCTATGTCCATGGAATTATATTATATTGCTACTGAAAGGGAAGTATTATATACATAATGGAATGTAAGACAAACTTTCCCCCAACAACCCTACACATTATAACCACCTTACTGTTACTGATCTTATACTCCCTTACCTCTTATTACACAGCTCTACAACTCTGTAATCCCCCTCCTCTCCAATACTCCACTTACAAACACAAATATAGTATTCCATACCCCCAGCCCTTTTCCATGCTAATCTCATTGATTACCACTCAAACACATTCATACCACTAACTACTACATCTCAATCCAATCTAAAACAAACTAAGCTACACAACAAACTTACCAAACTTATCTTATACCTGATTACGGAACTAAACCGGTCAGGGGCATACCTCTCAACTGTCCAGATTTTAGCAGACTGTCCATATTTTTGCCTTGTATTTTTGGTCTCTTTCTCATAAAATTGTGGTTTTCTGGCAAACTGTTAGCAAATCATCGAGGGCTGAAGTCTGAAAACAATAACAGACATTTAATTTTCAGATTTCACACCCTTCAGAAAACTCATACTAAGCAAACCTGGTTATTATATCAACTTTCAAAGTTTGTAAGAGCAATATTTAAAAATTGTCCTTATTTATGGGTTTTTGTCTCCCATTATGTATGACTTTGTCCAGATTTCTTGCTTTAAGAGGTTGAGAGGTATGATCAAGTGACATACACCCTAATCCTGGTCTCTCCACCAACATAATACTGATGTTAGCAACCTCACATACAACTCATCAGTACTGCACAGAAAGAACAATTCCACCCTTCTCCTCCTCAATATAAACGTAAGAAGTAAGTATTGTAAACAAGGTCTATGACCTGCACACCATTCCTTTCCCTCTTTTCTCCTGATATTGTTACTTTAACAGAAACCTGGCTAAAACCACATAAAAACAACAACGAAATCGGGTCTATATTATAAGATCGAAGTTTCACAACTTCGAACACCATATGGGCAACACCATATGAGCGAAGTTATAAAACCTCAAAAGCAAAATAAAAAATGTAAAAATAAAAGAGAAACCTATCTGATCCCCCTGCACCCCCACACGCCTGATGCCCAGCCCAAATTTCCTCCGGTAGTGTGAATAACACACTGTTCCAAAACGTGCCACTAAATCACAAACTAGAGAAACGAACAAAAAAACAAGCAGTTGAACACTCCCAAGGTCGATTTATTCACCAAAAATAGCGTTACAAAACCAAGCTTTCGGTGAGCTCAGTGTCTCACTTTCATCAGACAACATTTACAAGCCAGCCATCTTAGTTTATATACTACAATTAATTGATTAATTACATTCAATTATGCAAAAACCTATTTAATTAAAAGGTATATATGTATATATATATATATATATATATATATATATATATATATATATATATATACACATATATCTAATATTTTAAAAACTCATCCTAAAAAATCATTTAATCACTAGTTAAAACATTTCATTAGCTGTATTCTAGTTTACAATATTAAAAACAACTTATAAAAGACATCAATAGAAAATAACTTAAAACACATACTATGTCAAGAAAACTTTATAAGTGAACTTGGAATTTATCCTACTCTGTTGTTCAGCAACACTTTAAATCTAAACAACATTTACACGTGTTTTTAATAAATGTATATAACACATGAAAAGTAATGAAAATACATACTACTCTAATCAAAACACTGTTTCAGTTAAAAGCCAAATAAATTGCCAACCCATACATTGGGAAGAAATAAGTAACCCTATAGACCTAAAGAAAAATACCCTAAGCCTATTATATTTTAAATACGTCTTATACCTTCTTACTGCTAAAATGTCCCATACACAAATAAGAAGGTAACCCCAAGAATACTCATCTTTTATTAGACAACAATTTCAAGACAGGAGCAATAGAGACATACTCATTTAAACCTGGGTTAGTATATGCCCATGTGCGTAACTGCCAATAAAGTTCATTTACTTCTAAATAAGTCTGCCAAGGACCACTTAAATTATCAGCGAATGACTTTCCTAAAACTGTGAATTTAAAACAATGTCTTGGACAGGCATGAATGTGCCTGGCCAGGGCATTGTTAACATCTTGTTTAGCTATGTCATAAGTGTGCTCATAGATCCGCTGCCTAAATTTTCTTTTCGTTTTTCCGATGTAAAAAGCAGTACATTTTTGACACACAGCCACGTAAACAACCCCAATGGACTCACAGCTAAATTTCCCCATTATTTTATATTCTATGTCCCTAATTCTCACTTTTGAGTCAGTAAGAATATGCCTGCATTGGTTACAAGAACCGCATTTCCTTGTTCCTATGAAACGTTGAGTTGGAATCTTGGATTTTGATTCAAGCAGGCCCTTCTTGGGCATTCTCCTAATCTTTTTGTCAAGAATGTATCTTCAGTAATAAGAGCCCAACATTTATTAAGTACCTTCCTGATTTCAAAATGGTCAACAGAATAAGTACAAAAAAATCTCAAGTCAGGCTCAAATAAGTTGACATTTTCAGAGCCTAGCATAGGTGAAGAACCAATGGCAACATCCAAAACAATGTTTTCAGTTTATAAAACCTTCTTTTAGTGGTAACTTCTGTTTTAATATCAAGAAGTAACAGACCAGGATAGCCTCTATTGGCAAACATACTACTCAAAAATTCGCATTTTTGCAAAAAATCTTCAAACTCTGAGACCATCCTAGCGGCCCTTACCATCTGGCCTTTAACTATGGCCTTCTTTTGGTAACTAGGATGGGAACAAATCAGACTCCTATACTTAGATTTCACCACGTCTTTCTTAATGAGGATATCAAGAAAATTAATACTTGATTCTTGCAGATTATATGTAAACTCTAAGAAGGGTGTCTTTTTTGTAAGTGAATCTAAGAATTTAGGTATTACCAAAGGGGAAGCCTTCCATATAAAAGGCGGGAGTGTTCAACTGCTTGGTTTTTTGTTCGTTTCTCTAGTGTGAATAACACCTTTGGTCTCTCCTGAAAAGAGATAGTAGCCAAGTAGGGCTAACCCAGTCAACAAAAGGATAAAAAACAAAATAATTTGACTGTGTAAATGCTGTTTTTGCAAAGAAAAGTACAGTCAAGAAATTTACCTGCAGTCATCTCCAGGAAGGTGATGTTTACTGTGATATCTGAAGGTGTATTCCATATGACAGGAACGGTAAGGCTTTTAAAAGTTTCCCTCAGAGCATTTAGTAGAGCATCAGGAGTCTCAATGTAAATTTCATAGTTAATAAATTTGGAAACTGTTGAGAAAAAAGCAATGCTGATTAGTACTGCTTAACCTAAGACCTCCAGTGACAGCACAGTTTACATGCAGATGGTATATGAAATAATTTTAACTGTCTGCTAAATAGTATGATCTGAAAATTCCTTTAATTACTCATAAATATTACTACATAGTACTAGTGAAGAGTAAATTATTCAGTTGTGGAAGCCTAAAACATCTGTATAGGATTTATAGACATTGCATTCAATGGACAAGACTGTTGTATCAAAAAAAAGGGGTGGGGGCTGAGTCTAGATGGCCAACTGAGAGCAGTGAATTTTGAGAGCTCCATAAACTAATATAATAATATAAGAAAATTGTATTATTTTCAAGTTTAAAATGTCAGAAATCTACAGATAAACTACTAAACTATATAAATATTAATTTTGGTGGGGATATACAAACATTTTCCTGTCAAGTAACTTGGAGATATATTGAGTCACTGACTACAAACAACTCAAGGAATTCTCACCCAGACGCTGCTTTGAAAAAAGAACTGCAGTTGACGACATCTACCTTACAGGAACTATCTTTGAAAATGGATGGCTTTAAAAATTACTTAGAAAACCTTAAATTAAATTCTCAAAAACAGACTGATACTCTTAAGGAACTATTACAGCAACACCATACTTCTTCTTCTTCTTTCGGCTGCTCCCGTTAGAGGTCGCCACAGCAGATCAACTGTTTCCATTTCTTCCTGTCCTCTGCATCTTGCTCTGTCACACCAACCACCTGCATGTCCTCTCTCACCACATCCATAAACCTTATCTTTGGCCTTCCTCTTTTCCTGTTACCTGGCAGCTTCATCGTTAGCATCTTTTTCCCAATATACTCTGCATCTCTCCTCAGCACATGTCCAAACCAACGTAATCTTGCCTCTCTGGCTTTGTCTCCAAACCTTCCAACCTGGGCTGACTCTTTAATATACTTATTCCTAATCCTGTCCATCCTCATCACACCCATTGCAAATCTTAACATCTTCAACTCTGCCATGTCAAGCTCTGACTCCTGCTTTTTTGTCAATGCCACTGTCTCCAACCCATATAACATAGATGGTCTCACTACCCTCTTGTAGACCTTCCCTTTCACTCTTACTGGTACTCACCTGTCACAAATCACTCCTGACACTCTTCTCCACCCACTCCATCCTGCCTGTACTCTCTTCTTCACCTCTCTTCCACACTCACCATTACTCTGAACTGCTGATCCCAAGTATTTAAACTCATCCACCTTCACCACCTCTACTCCCATGCATCCTCACCATTCCTCTATCCTCCCTCTCATTCACACATACATATATTCTGTCTTAATCCTGCTGACCTTAATTCCTCTTCTCTCTAGAGCATATCTCCACCTCTCCAGGGTCTCCTCCACCTGTTCCCTACTCTCACTACAGATCACAATATCATCTGCAAACATCATAGTCCAAGGGGACTCCTGTCTGATCTCATCTCTGTCCATCACCATTGCAAATAAGAAAGGGCTCAGAGCTGATCCTCGATGTAATCCCACCTCCACCTTAAACGCATCCGTCACTCCCACCGCAGACCTCACCGCTGTCACACTACCCATGTACATACCCTGTACCACTCTTACATACTTCTCTGACACTCCCGACTTCCTCATACAATACCACAACTCCTCTCTAGGCACCCTGTCATATGCTTTCTCTAAGTCCACAAAGACACAATGCAACTCCTTCTGACCTTCACTGTACTTCTCCATCAACACTCTCAGAGCAAACATCGCATCTGTAGTGTTCTTTTCTGGCATGAAACCATACTGCTGATCACTAATCATCACCTCCCTTCTTAACCTAGTTTCCACTACTCTTTCCCATAACTTCATGCTGTGACTGATCAATTTAATTCCTCTATAGTTAATACAGCTCTTCACATCACCCTTATTCTTAAAAATTGGTACCAAAACACCTTTTATCTATTCCTCTGGCATCCTCTCACTTGCCAAGATTTCATTAAACAATCTAGTTAAAAACTCCACCGCCATTTCACCTATACATATCCATGCTTCCACAGATATGTCATCTGGACCAACAGCCATTCCATTCTTCATCCTCTTCATAGCTGTCCTTACTTTCTGCTTGATAATCCACTGCACTTCATGATTCACTATCCGCACATCATCCAACCTTCTCTCCCTCTCATTCTCTTCCTTCATCAGCTCCTCAGAGTACTCTTTCCATCTGCTCAACATACTCTCCTCGCTTGTGAGTACGTTTCCCTCATTATCCTTTATCACCCTTACCTGCTGCACATCTTTACTAGCTCGGTCCCTCTGTCTAGCCAATCAGTACAGGTCCTTTTCTCCCTCATTAGTGTCCAACCTTTAATACAACTCTCCATACGCCTTATCCTTAGCCTTTGCCACCTCTCTCTTTGCCATGCACTTCATCTCCTTATACTCTTGTCTACTTTCTTAATCTCTCTGACAGTCCCACTTCTTCTTTACCAACCTCTTTCTCTGTATACTCTCCTGTACTTCTTCATTCCACCTCCAGGTCTCCTTGCCCTCCTTCCTCTTTCCAGATGTCACACCAAGCACCTTTCTAGCCATCTCTCTTACTAGCTCTGCTGTAGTTACCCAGCTATTCAGTAACTCTTCACTGCCACCCAGTGCCTGTCTTAAATCTTCCCTGAACTCTGCCTCACAATTACCCTTTTTCAGTTTCCACCATTTGATCCTTGGTACTGCCCTCACACTCATCCTCCTCTTCTTGATCACCAATGTCATCCTACAAACCACCATCCTATGCTGCCTAACTACACTTTCCCCTGCCACCACTTTACAGTCTCCAGTCTCCTTCAGACTGACCCTTCTACATAAGATATAATCCACCTGTGTGCATCTTCCTCCACTTTTGTATGTCACCCTATGCTCCTCCCTCTTGTTAAAATACGTATTCACCACAGCCATGTCTATCCTTTTTGCAAAATCTGCTAGCATCTGACTTTCTGCATTCCTTTTCTTAACACCATACCTACCCATCACTTCCTCATCCCCCTCTGTTCCCTTCATCAACATGCCTTGTAAATCTGCTCCAATCACCAGTCTCTCACCCTTGGGTAAATTATTCACCACTTCATCCAACTCACTCCAAAATTATTCTTTCTCATCCATTGCACACCCAACTTGTGGAGCATATGCACTAACAACATTCATCATTACACCATCAATTTCCAGCTTTATAAACATCATTCGAGCCGACACTCTTTTCACCTCCAAAAACACTCTTAGCATACTGTTCCTTCAGGATAACCCCTATGCCATTTTTCCTCCCATCCACACCTTGATAAAACAATTTGAACCCGCCTCCAATACACCTAGCCTTGCTCCCGTACCATCTGGTCTCTTGCACACGCAATATACCAACCTTCCTTCGGTCCATCATATCAGCTAGCTCTCTCCCTATACCAGTCATACTGCCAACATTCAAAGTTCTGACCCTCACTATCACAGTCCTAATCTTTACCTGCCTTCGGGCATGCCTTCTTCCTCTTCTCCTCCTTCGGTCAACAGTAGCCCAATTTATGCCAGCACCCTGTTCTAAATGATGTTGAAGGGAGACAAAAAGAGGAAGAATTCCAAAGAGAATTTCTTCTTAAACAAAAAACATGGCTGCTTAACAAAATAGATGACTTAGAAAACAGGGACAGGAGAAAAAACATAAGGATCTCTGGTCTGCCTGAAAACACTGAAGGAGAAGGCATTATTTCATTCTAAACAACCTGGATTCTTGAATTTGTAGACTTGAAAGAAGGACTTTCATTTAGAATTGAAAGGGTGCATAGAGCAATACCTGCTTCTAACTCAACAAACACTCCACCTAGATCCATAATTAGAAAATGTCTTTCATTTCTGAACAGGGAACTAATATTAAAATCTGCTTGGAGAAGATCACCCTTAAAATACAATCAAAGCCTGATAAGGTTTGACAATGATTATTCTTCCAGAATACCAGAACAAAGGAAAAACATCTGACCAATAATAAAACTGTTGAAACAAAACGACATTAAAGCTCAGCTGGCCTTTCCAGCCAAGATAAAAATGCATTTTTACCAATGAGATAAGAACCTTTAATGACTTAGAAGAAAACAATATTCATCAAAAACAACATAGTGTCTATCCCAGAAGAAACTGAATGGAAGGACCCTACTCTTAAAAGAATAAAAGAAAGAAATCCTTGGCTGATGCTAGAAAGAAGAAACAAAAAAATGATTCCAAGATAGCTGTCCCAAAAAAATAACTCTTACAACTACATCTCTCAAAGGGTTCCTATTAGATGACCAAAAATGCATGCTATTGAATGCATCTTGGTCGAACTTAAAACAACAAAAAGTGAAAATAGTTGCTTTTTAAGGGAATTCTTTCCCAGGGAAAGAATTTGCTTGGCCGCTTCCATTACTTTGCCATTTTTGGCACTGTAGTGCGATCTCATAGTTGGTATATTTAAGTAGGGGGGGTGGTGGGCAAAGCCCCCCCACTTTATGTATTCTTTCAATTTTTATTTTTGGACAGCAATTTTTTTTCCCTTGGAAAAAAAATTGCTGTTCTGAGCTTTCGAGATTGTAAGCTTTTGCTTACCTGGGGTCGATTATTCATTGTTCGCTTTTTTTAGCCTTCAATGATATAATATAGACCCATCTCAAAGTATCAACTGATATGGTACATCACTTGTCATCTGTTTTTATTTTTAAAAAAGGAGGGTTTTTTAAACAACTGAGAAATAGTAATGATTTATTCAGAATGTTCAAAAAGTCCAATAATAATTCACAAGCAGAGGTAGGTTGAGATGGGTTACTATTTACATTATAGATAAGCCAAACAAAGCAACATATAATACAGACATAGAAGTTTCTATTTCCCTAATTGAACTCAATAAATACTTATCTTGTTCATTTTTCATTGATTTTACTTATAATAATTTAAGGGTCTATATTATAGCCTCGAACGCTTAAAAAAGCAAACTCTGATTGATCAAACTTATTTTCGCGAAACTGCAAAATATCGAAGCAGCATAAACTCGAATTTTTTCCTAGGGAAAGAATTTGGTTATCCGTTTCTGTTGCTTCGGTATTTTCAGTGTTATGGTGGAAAGTTACCGGTCGGATTCAGGTAAGTGTGTGATTGTGTGGATGTGAGTGTTAGGGTGATTTAGGTGAGTTAGGTTAGGGCTCAGGTTAGGTGTGTGTGCATTGAGTGGACATGAGGGTTAGGCAGATTTAAGTGAGTTAGGGTTAGGGAGCGAGTGAGGTGAGTGTGCAGTGACGGACCTTAGGGTTAGGGTTAAGGTAAGTGCGTAGTTAGTGCTGTGTGCTTAGATTAGTGTAGGGTTAGGTATCAGATTTTAGGTGTATGTGTGTGGATTTCTGTTTGTTTGGTGTGCTTGTGTTGTGTGTATAGTGATCAGCGATTTTTCCTGGGAAAAAAATCGCTGATCTGACAGTTCGAGATTGTAAGCTTTCGCTTAAATTACGTTGATCAATCAGCGTTCGCTTTTTTAAGCGTTCGATGATATAATACAGACCCTAATTTAAGTAATTATTTAACTAATTCAGCAAGATACCATTCATCAGAGTTCAGACTCAAATGTAACAAATTAACATCATATATAATAGCAGTAACAGTAGAGTGTTTTGAAAAAAAATGCTGTGATAGAGACTAATGCTTTCTTCAGTTAAAGTATGATTTAGAAATGTCATGTATATCCTGGTAGCAAGCTCTTAGTACAAATGTCATCATTATTCTGAAAAAATACAGTAAATATCAATTATGGCAGGTTTCATAGTTTCAAGTGCGGTTTGATCAATCCTGATATGGTGTACATTGATGCAGCTGTGTCTGGCATTTAGTACAAATGTCATTATTATTTTGTCTAAACATAGTTAATATCAACTATGGCAGGTATCATAGCTTTGACAGCTGTTTGATTAAGCCTGACATGGTGTGTGTAGATGCAGCTGTGTCTGGCAGCTGTTGTATGTTGCTGTTTTCATCTCTGGGGAGCTGTGGGTTACAGCTTGTGATCAAGGTTTGCTGATGGTTGTGTATTAGGAAGAGACATTTGGTGTTTTAGTCTTGATCCAGGAGAAGGTGATGGATAAAACTGTGATTTGGGATATTTTGGCAGAAAATAGTTTGTTATATATCTGCTGAGTGAGAGGTGGGAAGGCTGGAAGAATCTGTTATCTCTTGTTGTGGAAGCTTGTTGGGAGTTTTTTTTTTTAATCTGTTTACTCTCCGTCCTTTTCATGGCTGCTGCCTCACTGAAAGGGAAAGAATTTAGGCTTGAAGTTGCAGTGAAGTGAAGCTTTGCTTCAGGTGCATCGCAAGCCTCTGGGATGCAGTACACAGACACACTAACAGAAACAGACACTCCCAGGTTGCTATAGTAACTGAGACAGAGTAAGGATAATGCTTGACAACATTGAGGAGCCTCAGAGATGATTCTCGGCGAAGATGTTTTTGGTTTAAAAAAATGTATAATAAAGGGGCTATTTTAAACCACATGTACACATATTGATGGTCTCCCAACACTTTGTTTAGCTCATTAAGTTGATTCTTGATAAAAAAATAAATAAATAAAAAAAAAATAAGTGCAATTTATATTTAAAATGTATTTTGGTCCAAACACATTAAGGACTTACATAAGAGTGGAAGTCTGAGTTATTGTGAAAGACTAAGAGCACTTGGTCTTGTGCAGTACACTTTGCAGTAGTCTGTGAGGTGAGCTTGCTCGGATGTGTTGGGCATATGGGGATATTTGACTTTAGGGGTGTTTGGGGTTGCTAGGAAGTGCTAGAGAGTCATCAGATTTCCTTCTTGGAAATATCCTTGGGAATGGAAGACGTGTTGAGTGGTTTACTGGTAGGGCGGCCATTGGCATGGAACAGGCTGGTAAAATGGAACAGGACAAATATTGGTTTGGGTATTTTAAGAACAGCCTGGAAACATACCACATGAACTAGTGAATGGTATTCTGAAAAAACTGGATGGGCATTGTTACCCATTCTTGAAGTACTGATATGTGTGTATGTAAGGATGGAAATATACTTATAACAAATAAGAAACTAGAAGGGTGTCATAATTTAAAGTCTATGCACTGTATAAACATGCTTGGAAGAAGCTAATAATAAGAATAAGCATTACAGCTTGTGGTCTCTCAAATAACTAAGCAACAGTAAAAAAAAACACACACACACACGAACAATAGTTATATAATGTATGATTTTAGTAAATCTAGACATAAAATATATAATCATATAAGATGAAGCAGTCTGCTGAATTTAGATATTAAAGACAGGATTTAATAGCACGTGCTTTTGTATAGTAACACTACTGTCTTAACTTGTCATAAATGACATAGACGACATTGAACATCAAGGGGAAGTATGATGATTTCCTCATATAAGTAAATATGCATAACAAGTCATATAATTGCTTTAACTTGAATTGTAGTTTTTGTAAACCATCTTGACCACATATAATACTTAAGCAGTTACCAAGATAACTAATGCTTTATACATGACATCAAACTGACAAAGTTGTTCAAGAGAAACAATAGAAGCCTGAACTTGAAATGTCACAGAATGCAACAATCACATTCTGAACAAATAGTATTAAATTGATAATAATCACTCAGTTTAACCTTTCCTGATTATACAACATAGAATGTTGCCATTTAAATCTCAAAACGTTCAATGTATGGCATAAAATGGCAGTTTATGAATATGGAAGGGAACTTGTAATAATTAATCACAATAAGCAAATTTGTTGTTTTTAACCTATAATTTCACTCATTTTATAATAAGAAATGACAGATATGAAAATCATTATGTGTAGGAAGTGGGGGAGAAGAGGGATGCACTGATAATTAAAATGCACTAACTTTCATTAATGTTCACATAAAACAAACTTGATGCTTTAAGTAAGTTAGCAACAAAGTGATTAATTAAATGCTGGCAAACAATGAAATATAACTTCTGATATTTCCAGTAAAATACATTGTATTTTAAATATTAGGTATAAATATTATTACCATCTATTTCTATTAAGTAATAAGTTTTGAAAGACTTCATCAATAAGGATAGATATGTTAAATTACTGTGTGCTATAATCTTTTACTGAGATTTTATATATGATACACCCTACTTTACTATGAATTGCTTGTCATCTATCTTTCATGTACATATTAATTGCTTATATAATAAGTAGACATTTATATTGTATTAGAATTCTGTCTAATCTACAATAGTACTATATCTGTTCAAAATAATATAAATATCGCTTATTCCTCTTACAAATATTCTCCATATGATAATTCAATTTACGGAGCTCAGATATTCTGTATTGTCAAGGCTTGAGTGATAATCTGATGGATCTAGGTTTATCCTTCAGATTAGCAATGATTTTCATTCCCTTGCTAGTGCCGATCTTAGTTTTGTTAACATTTATTAATTTAAATTTATTTCACCAAAACATTTTTAATATGCCTAACCAAAACATTACTTTATTGGTAAACACTCAAAGAATAAAACTGATAATTTCCTTTAACAGCTCAAACATATACTTTATAGTTATCAGAGGAAAATGTTTAAGAGTCACAATAAAACAAAAAATACATAGTCTAAATAACCTAAGATGGATTTAACTTTATTATCTTTAAATACCAATGGCTTAAACAATCCTAGCAAAAGATTAAATCTACTGAAATATTTAAAACTGAACAAAGCACAAATTGTCTTCCTTCAAGAAATGTATTTCAAAACAAATGGCAATTACAAATGGAATCCTAAGGAATATATGATATTGGTCGAATCCACTTATAAGACACAGACAAATGGGGTAACAATTTTATGGAAAACAAATGTGATTAACACAGAAATCATTTATAAGTATGAAGATAAAGAAGGCCTTATGGCATTAGTAATAGTTAAATATAATAACAGAATATGGAACTAGCCAATCTATACTGGTTCTCAGGCATTGGAACAGGAACTGCTAAAAACACTTGGATTTCATTTCCAATAATTATAAAGGCAACTTAATATTAGGAGGAGACTTTAACTGTATATTTGATATTTCTGAAGCTACAAATGAAAGACTGCTGAGTACATCTGCTGTATTAAAAGCTTTAAACAAGTGGGTAGAATCATTTCATCTGGTAGATAGTTTCAAATTTAAAGAAAATAAATCTTTGTTGTTTTCCCATCAAGATCATTTTCCCATCAAGATCGCAGATTTGTTACCCATTTGCTGCCCATGAATTACACTCTAAAATAATTAATTTCTCAATTACTCCTGCCCCTTTTCAGACCACAGTTCATTGATACTAAAACTTCAAAATTGGTTCAAACCATTAGTCTTTAACTCCAGAATTCCAGCATATATAACTAAAATTAAAGAGTTCAAACCCTGTTTATTATCTGAATTACAGTTCTTCTTAGATATTAATTACATCACAGAGATAAGTAAAATAATGATATGGGGCTCATTAAAACTTATATATATGGTAAAACCCAAACTTGGTATACATAACATATCAGACAATAAGATTCTGAATTATTAGATGTACAATCAAAACTTTTGTCAGTAAAAGCTGAAAAAATCAAAATCATTTGAAGATGAAAAGAAAGTAGAAGTATTAAACAATAAATACAACAAAATTCTAATGAATAAAACTAGTTTAGCTTTAGAAAACCTAAAAATTAATACCTTGGCCACTTCTCCCAAATATCTACATAATTTATCCACAAGAATCAAAATACAATCAAAAGCTAATAACATTAAAATAATTTTCCATGAAGAGAAAGAGAAAAATGTCTTGAATATAGGTGACATTTTTGATGCCTATAGAAATCACTATATGGAACACTTCAAAAAGAAAATATACATATCGATCAATTAAATCTAGATGAAAAATGTTCTAATATAAAAAATACCAGAAAAATTAAAACTAGATCTGCAAGCACCCATATCCTACAAAGAAATTGCAGATGCAATAAAAGATGGTAAAAATAATAAAGCCCCAGGTATAGATGGCATAATTATGGAAATATATAAATGTTTTCCTTCAAAGATACTATCTCTCTTCCATAAATCTCTGTTAGAAATTCAGTCACAAGCTTTAATACCACACTTTTGGAAATATTCCGTAATCACACCAATCCTAAAGGAAAACAAATCCCCAAACCACTGTACTTCATATAGACCTATATCATTATTAAATAATGATTATAAGATATTCATGACAATATTAACTAACAGAATGAAAATACCACTATCCAAAACAATAAATAATGATCAAACTGGATTTATATATCATAGACACACACATGACAATATTAAAAGGATAATTTCTCTTATAGATTATGTTAATAAAGAAAATAAAGAAATACTCATAATTGGCTTAGAAATAGAAAAAGCCTTTGATTCCCTAAATTGGGACTATTTATTCAAAATCCTAATGCTATTTGAATTTACTGCATCCTTTGTTCATCTCCAAAAGAGTATATATACAAATAAGTTAGCATATGTCACGTTAGGTCCTTTTACCTCTGAATCTATACAAATAACAAACGTCACTAAACAAGGATGTCCCATGTCCCTGATTCTATTTGCTCTGGCTATTGAAATATTAGCAGATTCGATTCATAATAATATAAAAATCAAAGGAATAGATGTTTATGAACAATACAATTCTAAAGTAATGCTATTTGCTGATGACATATTACTAACATTATCTAATACAAAAAAGAAATTAGAGGAATTTGATATATTAATTGACAAATTTCACATGACTTCAGGATTCCATTTCAATAAATCAAAATCAAAATTTTTATTTTTAAATAAAATAAAGAACTGCAGACTGAGGGGGATCACATCAAATGGAAACAAGAATCTACCTTACAATATCTAGGAATTGAATTATGCAAGGATAATAATGAATTAGTCTAAAAAAATCTACAATAATATCATCAATACAATTAAAATCTGTGTGGAAAAATGGAACAAAATAATATTAACATTTGAAGACTGACTACAGTTAATAAAAATGGTTTTACTGCCCAAGATCGTATATATAGCCTCGGCAATGCAACTGTTACTAGAAAGGAATATACTTAAAGAAATAAATTCATGCCTAATAAAATTTTTTGTTTTTCAAATGAAACAGAATAGCTTTAATATATTATATCAGACCACGGAAACAGGGAGGATTAAACTTTCCTGATATAGAAACATATATAAAAACATCAATATGTAAAACAATCTCAGATTGGATAAGTCCAAATTAAGCTGCAAATTGAAAAGAATTACTAACTGTAATATCAATAAATGAATTTGATTTACAAAAAAAAAAATTCAAATAACGGATAAAAACAATTTGCCATGGCACACATGTGTTAGTATGCAATATAACATCACTAAACCCACTAAAACTTGTATGATTAATTATTACATTGACTCATTTAGGAAAATTATTAATGCAAATATAGATTTAAAAATTTGGTTTGATCTTTTAACACCATATATAGTCACAAAGAACTTTCCACATAAAATATATAGAGAAATTATTAATTCCTGGGAACAGAAAGAATTTGTTTGTTGCCTCCAATGTATCAAAGAACTAAACGTTTTAGATATGCAAGTAATAAAAACAACATACAAAATTCCACAACAGGACTGGCTAACTTTACAGAGTATTCTGTTATATTCGCAAGATTTAAGTAGAATAATTAACAATTCTTCATTTAAAGAAATACTTAAATTTATGAAATACATATATGAATTCATATATAATGACTTTGACATAGAAAATGGTATTTCGAAATTTTACAAAATATTGATAAACTATAAAACAACACCCAAAACCTCATATTGGAAATATATAACAAAAGGACACTCAATACAATTAATTGAAGATAATAAAACAGATTTCTTATTATCAATAAAATATACATATTTTGCACAATACTGGAACGTTTTTAATTGAAAATACTTGCACAGAGCATTCTTAAGCCAGACAGAATCAGTAAAATTAATTATTCCATAAAAGGAATATGTTGGAGATGTGAGCAAGTACACAATGTAGATTGGAACCATATTTTCTTTGATTGTGTTAAAATTAAGCCATTTTGGAATGGCATTAATAACCTTCTGCAAGCTTAATTTAATGAATCATTTTAATTAACTAAAGCTCTTATATTATTAAATGTTAGCAAAGGTCCTCATATAAATAGGTCAAACATTTATCTAGTATGGACTATACTTGCAATTTCAAGGACGTGTATAATAAGAAGATGGAATACAAACACAATACCAACTTTGGAAGACTTCTACAGCATACTGAAGACCATGGCATTATTGGAAATTAAAATTAAAGTACTAAGAATTTATCCAAAGCCATTTATCAACAACCCTTGGGGAAAAGTCTTATCATTGATTGACACTATAGAATAATTGATCAGACACTCTGATAATGGATTGGACATACTTATAAATTAACTGTATACATTAAGATCTGTTATAGTGTCAGGCTAATGGAAATAGTGTACATAGTTATTTAAGATGTTATGTATAAATACTATGGAATTCATTTAAATGTATTTGAAAAAATAAAAAAACATTTTTGAGAAAAAAAAAAAAAGAAAAAAACATGGAAAATGATAATTCCTATCTTGTAACATGTCAGAGTTGTAGACGTTCTATATTACTGTGCCCCATGTTAGTTTTTTTTTTTTGTGTTAATGCATATGCATACGAGTTACTTAGCATAAATACAACTGTTAAAGCAATTACAAGTCAATTATAATATACGTCAAAACTATCAGCTGAAACTGCTACTACACCATTACTGAGGTCTACTAACCAGGAAGAGATTATAGGGCAGTTACTGAGGCTAAGTTGCCAGTCCTATAGGCATATTATCCTGCACAGAGGTTAATACAGCAATACAAAGAGGTTGATATAATACAGATATAATGTATATATGAAAATATTTATATACATGCACATACACACAAATATATCTGCATATTTCTCTCTCTCTCTCTCTCTCTCTATATATATATATATATATATATATATATATATATATATATATATATATATATATAAATAAATAGATATAAACATTTTATATATATATATATATATATATATATATATATATGTGTGTGTGTGTGTGTGTGTGTGTATATATATATATATATATATATATATATATATATGGGACAAAACTACATAAACTTAAAATACTGAAATCTCAAATTTCAGTATTTCGAGTCCACAATATTGAACGGCCACAATCCCGCTTTCTCATTATCCTGATTTATCATAATCCTGAACACTGGATATAAATAGAGAGTATGCCTTTGAGAAAGCGTACATTGTACTACTTTAACCTGGCTAATGTGAGTTACCCACACCAGGAATGAATGGTAGCATATACCAAACCACAACATCACAGAAAATGAAAAAAGTGCTCATCATAGATGGATAAGTGTTCCCCCAAGAGAGGAATCCCCATCCAAATAAGTACTGGTGCTGTAAATGGAAGGCAGCATTAAAGTGTAAAGGTAGGTTAATCATCTTAACTGTACCTTCCGGTGAACAATTGTAAAGTCTGCAGCCCATAACCATACCAGTGAACCTTATGAGTGGGAGAAGTACAATCTGTGTAGTGAGCTCAGGCACAGAGCAGCAGTGTCACGAGATCCACCCTGTCTATTAATGGAAGATGCATTAGCTTCCACTAGTTTTGATGCTATACCTGACCTCCCTAATAAGCATGCCTTGCTAAAACAAGTAGGAAGGGTGAGGAGAACAGGTAATCCATGTAAGGGAAATCCGGAGGTTACATTACATACCCTGAACACCAATGACTACCCCATAAAAATTTTATTTATTTTTATTTTTATTTTACATTTGTTAACCGGGCTAGTCCAACTGGATACATGTCCATTTTCAGTGGAGGCCCGAGGAGAAAAGCTCCGCTATCTACTACATGATAATTAACAGTATATTGTCAAATACATACACATATTTAACCCATGACAGACAGTATGATACAGAATATTAGGAATAGGCATGGAGAAAAAGTACACAGTGTAAAGGATATGCAAGCATGCACAATACTTAGGACATTTGAATGAATAAAAAGAGGAAGGTAAAAGGGATAGTGCTTTAAATTGAGTAACAGAATGGATAGAGTAATATTGATAATAATAGGATATTACAAGTAGGCAATGTAAAGTAGATTAGGGAAAAGTTGCTAGATAAAGAGGGCTTGTCTTAGTAGTATAGGTAATACTAAAAGCATAAAGCTGGAAGAAAGAAAGATGTGTGCATGGGAGATGGCAGACAGGATGATCAGCTTGGGTAGTCACAGGAGCAAAGCCAGTGGTTGGCTAGGTAGTGTTTTAGTTTAGTTTTAAATATAGAGATGGAGGTTTGGGATGTCAGGTTTGGAGGAAGTAGGTTCCATTTTTTACCAATTGAGTTGGAGAACATAGAATCTCCTGCAGTATTCCTTGATTGAGAGGTTTGAATTAGAAGTTTGCTTGATGAGCGAAGGTTTTTTAGGTTGTTATAGGGCTTGATAAGGGTGGAGAGCATAGGAGTATTGCCAGGGTGGTGAAGGGCTTTCTGGGCTATAGAGAGCTGATAGTATAGAATTAGGTGAGGTAGCTCTAGCCATCCAAGGTGGCGGAGGTTTTTGCAGTGGTGTGTTTTATATGGGGAGGATGTGGCAAATCTGGCAATGTTATTATAGGCTGACAAAATTTTATTGATGTTATATTTGGATAGGTTTGTGTATATAGGGGAAGCATAAAGTAGTGTAGAGATGAGATGCGTTCTGGCTATGGTAGTTCTTGCTTCAGAAGTGAGGAAGGGTTTGATTCTATACAGTGAACCTAGTTTTCTATAAGTTGTTTTTATGGTTGAGTTGATATGTGTGTCAAATTTAAGTTGGTTGTCAATAGTTATGCCTAGGAGTTTGGTCGTTTCGTCTGGGGAGATAAGGGTGCCATTGTTCGATGTAAGAGAGAAGTTAATAAGGGGGGATTGGTGTGTAGGTTTGAAGAGAAGCAGTTTAGTTTTCTTAGGGTTTAGAAGTAAACAGTGATTAGAGAACCATTGCTCTATGGTAGTAAAAGTTTTTTGGGTAAGGTAGTGTAAGTCATCTTGGTTGGAGGCAGAACAAATGATGGTAATTTCATCAGCGTATTGAATACAAGTAGATAGGGGGGTGACATGGTGTAGGTCATTGATAAAGATGGAAAATAGAAGGGGACCTAGGATGGAGCCCTGAGGAACCCCTAGGGAGGATGGTAGGAGCTCTGAAAGATTATTGTTCCATAGTACTGCTTGTTTCCTATTTTGAAGGTAGGAAGTAAACCAGTTAAGTGCAATACTATCAAGAGAAATGGATTTTAGGCGATGCAGGAGTAGTTGGTGGTTCACCATGTCGAAAGCCTTAGATAGGTCTACAAAGAAGGCTGATGAAGGAAGATTGTTGTTTCGGTTGTAATTAATGGATTCGATAAAGGATAGTAAGGCTGTGGTGGTACTATGGTAGGGACGAAATCCATGTTGGCAGTTAGCTAGCAGATTATTTTGAAGGAGGTGATTGAGTAGTTGTTTATGGATGCATTTCTCCATTATTTTTGTAATGGGAGATAGAAGCGCAATAGGGTGGTAGTTTGAGTATTCAAAGGAATCCCCACCTTTGAAGAGTGGGATGATGTGGAAGATTTTCCAGAGTGATGGTATGGTACTTTCTTTTATGGTTCTGTTAATTAGTATAGAGATTGGATATGCAACTGCTTTAGCTCCTAGCTGGAGATATTCTGCTGGGATTTTGTCGGCTGAGGGAGTGGAGGGTTTAAGTTTTTGAAGTAGGTATAGTATATATGATGTGGGTATAGGTTTGAGATGAAATGGTGGTGGGGTACAGTTAGAGGTGTCTAGTAAAGAAGGGTCAGGGTTTTGCTGGTTAGCTAGATTGAGTATTGTTGAGGTGAAGAAGTTATTAAAGGCATTAGCAGTATTTAAGGGTGAGTCAGGGTGGGAGCCTATTGGGCCAGGAGTTTCTATTTTGTCAGATAGTAGTGAGTTTATTGTATTCCAGAATTTCTTTGGCTGGTGTTGGGAGGAATTTTGTAGCTGGATGTAGAAACTTTTTATCTTGTAGGATGGCTGGTTTAGTCAGGTTTCTTTTTGTTTATAATTAAGGTCAAGTGAGTTTTTAGTGGTTCGCCATTTAGTCCAGGCTTTGTTTCTATTAATCATAAGTTGTTTAGTGTTTGTTGAAAGCCATTTTGCAGTTCTAGATTTCATGCGTATAGAGCGCATGGGGGCATGATGATCAAGAATGGTAAGGAAGGTGTGGTTGAAGTGGCTAACAGCGTCGTCTAATGGCAGGGTTTGCAAAGGAGACCAGTTGACTAGGTTAAGTTCATATTGAAACTGATGGGGGTCAAAGACTTTTTTGTTACGACAAAAATGGATAAGAGGAGTTTTGGCTAGATTAGTTTTGTGTCTAATTATGTATGTTAGTGAGTGGTCACTAAGGTCATCTGGTAGTGTTCCTGTAGTGTATTTTTGCTGGGGACTGTTTATTAGGATCCAGTCTAGTATGGTTTCTTTATTGTTGGTTTTATTTGTTCTAGTTGTTGAATTTATGGTTTGATGGAAACCATATAGGTTGATGTGGGTAGATGGATTTGTTTGTTTACATGTGTTCCAATCAATGTTAAAGTCACCTAATAGTATAGTTTCTTGAGGGAGAGTTGTTGAGAACCAGTTCAGTAGGCTTTCTAATACCGGAGGATTGTTGGCTGGGGGAAGGTAAGCGCAGATAATATTTATTGTTTTATGTGGATTGAGGGATAGTTTGGCTATTATAATGTCTATGTTAGTGTTATTTGGAGGGGTATAGCTTGTTTTACATACTTCTAGTCCAATTTTATATAGAATGGCTACTCCGCCTCCTTTTTTCCTAGTACGGTCTTGTCTAAGGATGTTATAGCCAGGAGGAATAATTTCATTGTCTTTTATAGTGGACAGGAGCCTTTGTAGAAAAAAGGATAACAGATGTCACTGGGGAAAACACTGTTATTGCATTTAACACCATTACCAATTTACATGATCTTAGCACAGCAACCATTTTGCTAATGGATGGCACATTTTTCTATAAGGGGATCATATGCCATCAATTTTATAGCATCCATGGTCTGATAAAATGTTGAGGTTAGAGTAAATGTATGCCACTACTGTACTGCTTAATGAGCAAAAAGTCTTTATAGGCATACAATCAGATGTGGCACTGTGTATTCCATCTAATGGAAGAGAATGGCTTGCACACTAATTTGAAGTTTGTATTATGTGATTTTGAGGTTGCTGCAATCAAAAGCATAAGAGGGAATATGACTGGAGTGGCTTTGAAGGGCTGCCTATTCCACTTTGGTAAAAAATATATGGAGGAGGGTACAACAGTTGGGTGTAGCCTCTCTGTATAATAGTAACAAGACCTTTCAGCTGGTCGTTAAAAGCTTAATTGCATTAGCATTCCTTCCTTCCTGCGTTTGTGTGTCTGTTTCCTCCGAGTGCTCCGGTTTCATCCCACGTTACAAAGACATGCATCTGGAGCGTTTCTCCCTGGGCCTTCGCTGAAAATTGGCTTTGTTCCAAGTCAGACTTTCCCAGTTAACAAATGTTAAATAAATAAATAAAATAAATAAAGATGTAATGGCAGCCTTCAACAAATTGAGAGCTACATTTACAGTAGAGTATAGAGAGTTAATACAATACTTTGCTGATCGGTACGTGTTATGTAGAAAGAGAAAGTTTGCTACGCATACCACAGCATTCTGTAGATTTCCCCCTTTATTTCTAATACCATTCTGGGATGTGCAGGACCTGAACACACTGTTTCTACCTCGCACCTAAAACTCAGTGGAGACATGGCATCGTCGCCTAAAGTGCTTACTTAGAACCAAGGCAACGGACCTATCCATTTTGATGACAACATTAGCAAGGGAGCAGGATAGGGTAGATAAGCTAAGAACTACTCTATCCAGTGGGTGTCTGCCATCAGAAAGATGACAACAGATTATACAAAGGCACAGCCAGTTTGAACATATCCTACAACACAAGAATGAATACACTACTCCTGACATCCTCACAGCAATCACTAGAGTTCTACAACAGTAGGTTACCTGGCAATGGATCGTATTCTGTGGCAATGTATGTACAGGAGCTCAGTAACAGTGTACTGACACTTAACACTATTATTTCTTTTCTTTACTGCACTGTAACAGTTATTGGCACATGTCTTAGCACTGGGTATGGGGTGGTTTTCTCACGAAGTGGATAAGCAAATGGTGGAGGTTTAAAACTGACAAAAAAGTCACAGACAGCAATTTCAACATTTTGAACTTTCAGTGTTGTGACAGTCGATATTTCTGAAAGTCGATATTTTGATATAGCGGGATTGTGGCCGTTCAGTATTGTGGACTCGAAATACTGAAATTCGAGATTTCAGTATTTTGAGTTTACGTAGTGGATCTATATATATATATATATATATATATATATATATATATATATATATATATATATAAATTCCAAAATCCAAGCATCAGCAGAAAGGCAGGTATAATAATGAAGCTGTCTAGTTAAAACATACATTTATTGGAACAACAGATAGTAAGGTACGTGCTTTCGCAACTAAAATTGCTTCCTCAGACCTCACAAATACAAATACATCACTTCCTTTTAAACATCACAAGATTCACAATACCCAATAGAGTCATATTACATAATTTAAAGACATATCTAAATAAAATGTATCAACTGCATGTTCAAATACATACTAGAATAATGCTAAAATATACTAAGTCAAAAAATAAAAATAGTAATAATAATAATAATAATAATAATAAAAAAAATTAAAAATTAATAAAAATCTTATAGTGAGGCTCAACACAGCCTAATGTTTCCTCGGTCTCCTGCCCCTCAGCCTTGCCGTAATGGCTATATGATCATTTAATCCTTTCCCTTGATGTGCTTTCAACTTAATTATCCATCTCAACTCCTGGTTAGAGATGTCACCTAACCTATCACCTTCTGGAACTAGTTCCAATACATTATATTTAAACTGATCCATTGTCAGAGTATATTTCGCTTTAGCACTATAGGTATGCCCCCTCTTGTAACAATAGAGATGGTCTCTAATGCGTTCACGTAGTCTCCTGTTGGTTTTTCCAACATAGAAGGATGAACAGCATATACATCTAGCCAAATATACAAGATTCCTGCTATTACAATCGGCTCCCATCTGAAAAATATAAGTTTTCCCTGTGTCTGGATGCTGAAACTCATTACCCTCAAAATGTGTTCAAAGAAGTTACAGTGTCAACACTTAACTGTGCTCTGTATTGTTGGCATATTGGGAACTTGATTCAAAGTACGATAGCAAAGCCTGCGTTTAAGATTCCTCATGTTCTTATACTGTATACGGGGCTGTTTGCCCACTACTCGAGCAATCTGGGCATCAGTCTAAAGTATTTGCCAGTTCTTTCTTAGGATATTCATTATTGCCCCATTGTCTCTTGTATAGGCAAAAATAAATGGAACCTGATTATTCATAGGTTCATAGGTTCATAGGTTCATACTAGGCTATCTGCCCGAGGGCATTTACAAGCCTAGCCCATCGTTTTGTGGCTTAAGCCACCCCTTTAGTATGGGGAACTATACCCATTATTTTGCTGTGCCTCTGTCGAGCAGTGACACTGAGGTAATCCCTGGGGTATATCTGCGATCTCCCATCCATTGGTCAAGATTTCTCTTGAACAAGGCCAGCGAGGTGCTCTGCCTCACATGTACCGGGATTTTGTTCCACAGCATAGGGAGTCTTTGGGTGATGAATCTATCCCTCCAGCACGTCCTATTAATAGCCGTGTCAAGGTTTAAGTCTCCGCCCTTGTGGCTCTGATGGATCTAGATTTTTGAGGTGAAGCATATTCATCAAATCTGGGTTTGACATGGCCTTGTGTGTTAGGCAAAGGTCACCTCTGAGCAAGCGTGTTTACTGAATAGAGCTGGAGTTCTTTCAGTCGGGCAGCATAGGACAGATTTTGAGACCCTTTATCCTTTTGGTGAGGAACTTTGTGGCCTCTCCAGCTGCTGCAAGTGTCGGGTCAGATACATTCCGAATGGGGCATTGTACTCAATCATTGGTCTGATGAGTGATGAGTAAAGGGAGACTATGACCTCCTTGATCTAGATGAGAATCCCTTCATGATAAGGTGGGCAATGTAGAAGGTCTTCCTAACTACTTTAGCTACATGGGTGTCGAATGACAGACTACTATCAACCTGGGTCCCCAGGTCCCTGATAACTTCTTCTGTGCTCAGTGGATTGCCACCTATTTGGTAGCTAGGTAACCTTGTTTTTCCCGAAGGGTATGACTATGCATTTTGGCATTTAACTTTAGGCCGTGGTTCTGGCACCAGTTATCCGCTTCTGTGAGACCCTTCTGAAGGATATCTGTGTCAGATGTGTTTTCTACTATGGCGCCAGTTTGCAGTCATCTGCAAACTTTGTCAGCCATAACCCTCCTGTGTTTGCTTGTACTGGAAAAGTAGATGCCAAACAAGAGTGGGCCCAGGACTGAGCCCTGTGGGACACCACTTGTGACAGGCTTTGAGTCTGACATGGCGCCAGCAGCTCTGACCCTGTGGGTTCTGTCACTCAGCCAGTTTGCAACCCATCTTGTGATGTATGGGTTGACATTTAAGCTGATGAGTTTTCAATGATACCCGAATGGGGTATTGTATCGAAGGCCTTAGCCAGATCGAGGTAGGCTGTATGGACTGCCTTTCCCTCATCAATGGCTTTGGTGACTGTTTCCAAAAAGTCAACCAAGTTTAAAAGGCATGATCTGACTTTGACAAAGCCAAACTGGGTTGGATCCAAAGTCTGCAAATTCCCTATGTCTTTATTTATGAGGTCCATTATGATCCTCTCCATGGCTTTGCAGATAAGGCTTGTCAAGCTAATGGGCCGGTAATTTCCAGGGTCGGTGGAGGCACCGCCTTTGTGAAGTGGTACCACAGTTGCAGTGCGCCACTCCCTGGGTACGTATGCAGAGGTAAGACTTTGAGTAAAGAGCGGTCCTAGCTGTGGGTCTAATTCGGCATTGAGTTCATGGAGCACACAGCCGGGACACCATCAGGTCCCATGGATGCTGTGTTGTTTGCTGTGGTGAGAGCAGTTCTCACTTGGGCGCTGGAGATGTTTGGGGGCTGCAATCGTTTGGTATAGATATCTCTCCTTTGGGGAGGGGAGAAGTTTGCACTGAACCTGTCAGCCAGTATGTTGGCAATGTCTGTAGGATCAGTAATCTTCACATCATTTTGAACTAGTTCTGAGCATATCTGGGAGTTTCCTCCCAGGTTTCTAATATAGCTAAAGGAGGCCTTATGATTGTCTTTGAGTCTTTAGCTATTTTTCTCTCGAAATTTGCTTTGGATGATTTTATGAGAGCTCTTAGTTTTTACTTATAGTGATCAAGGGTGTCTTACCTTTGAAGGATTTTGCTCTATCTTGTAGTAGCTTCCTCCTTTTGTTGTAGAGTTTGTTTATGGCTGGGGTCCACCAGACTGGACGCTTGCCTTTGGTACAAAGAGTCTTTGTTTTGCTTGGGATTGCCTTATCCATGCAGTCCTGCAGGTGCTGGTAGAAGGCATTTGTAAGTGATTCAGTGGCTTGAGTACTGTTTTCCGCCAGCTCGGGGGCCTTAAAGGAGACCACACTAGTCTTTAGAAGTGTGAAGTCGGCTTTTGAGAAGTTCTTTACTGTCGTCTTTTTTATTTCAGGTGGGGTGGGATGAGGACCTCCAGCGAGATTAGTTTGTGGTCTGATCTCACCAGTGAGGGGTACACCTCCGGTGTTGAACATTGTGCTCCCATGTTCGTGATGATGAGATCAAGTATGTTATCTCCTCTTGTTGGGATGGTGACTAGTTGTTCCATGGCATTTGAGTTTATGAATTCCAGGAACTTTTGTGCTAGGGTGTTTGGGCTTGAGTAGTGTTCCCAGTCTATATTAGGGTAATTGAAGTCACCTAGTATGATGGTGTTTGGTGATACATTTATCGCCTCTAGTGTTTTCAGGAAGGCCATGTGAGGTTCCTGAGTTTGTGAGGGTGGCCTGTAACATGCTACAATTTGCAGAGCAGTCTTGCCTATGGTTAATTGCACCTGGATGGTCTCCAATGCATCGTGCGTTGCCACCAGTCTTGAGGTGTGGGTGTCCTTGATGAATATGGATACCCTCCTTTCTTGGTATTGTCCAGATTTTGGGGCCGGAACGCATGATATGAGGTAAAACCTGATAGCGCTGGGGTGCTCTCAGGAGCCTTGAACCAGGTCTCTGTCACAGCACAGACATCGATGTTCTCCATACTGAGAAGGGCCTCGAGTGCGTGCATTTTGAGATTTAGACTTCTGGCATTGAGCAGCATTACCCTTAGTTTTTTTCCTTTTTTTTGTTCTAGGGTGGTAGGTTTAGAATTTGAGCCTTGCCTAAAAAGGCACTATGGGGGTGGCAAAAGCCTTTGCCAATATCCAGAATCCCAGGGGTGACAGGTGCAAGCCGTCCCTTGCGAAGCAGCGTGGCTTGTCCAGCATGTCATCCCAGGCAGACAGACACTGGATTCCCTTTGAATGACACCAGTGTTTAAGCCAATTGTTAAAGCTGATCATCTTATCTCTGTATTGTGGCATCATTCTTGGTGAAGGTAGGATACTGCTCAAGGTCAGGGTCATACCTGTCTGGGCTACATAATCAGAGAGCTCCTCAATGTCTCTTTTCATGTAGTCCAAGGAGGTACGTCTCAGGTCGTTTACACCAGCGTGGACAATGACTGAGTCATATTTGTACCTGCTGTTGAGAGACCTGAGTGCTTGCGTTATGTGGCGGATTCTAACGCCCGACAGGCAGCTTACTGTGACCTTCTCCTTACTCAGTCTGGTGAGCGGGACGTCAGTGTGTCTGACTATGGAGTCACCAATGACTAGTGTGTCTGGCATTGTGTTTGGCCTTAAGGGCTGTGACTGTTTGACACTCTGACTGTGAGGTCTATCATGGTAGAGGCTTTGTTGTACCTAGTGGGTTTTGAGAAGTATGGTCTAGCTCTAGTAGTCCACATGCCTATCTTGTGGATCTCATCTACCCCATACCCTCTCTTGGTGAAGTCATTCTTCAGCCTGTCAACCTCTAAGTGCCAGTTATCATCCCTATCAGTTAGCATGGAGCAGCACATGGCCTGCCCCTATATGATATTTTCAAATACTTCAGACTGATGCCCAGATTGCTCGAGTTGCTGATTGTAATAGCAGGAATCTTGTATATTTGGCTAGATGTATATGCTGTTCATCCTTCTATGTTGGAAAAACCAGCAGGAGACTACGTGAACGCATTAGAGACCATCTCTATTGTTACAAGAGAGGACATATCTATAGTGCTATAGCGAAACATACTCTGACAATGGGTGAAGCACATCAGTTTAAATATAATGTATTGGAACTAGTTCCAGAAGGTGATAGGTTAGGTGACATCTCTAACAGAACTGAAAATAAGGAGTTGAGATGGATAATTAAGTTGAAAGCACATCTAGGGAAAGGATTAAATGATCATATAGCCATTACAGTAAGACTGAGGGGCAGGAGCCCGAGGAAACATTAGGCTGTGTTGAGCCTCACTATAAGATTTTTATTAATTTTTAATTTTTTTTATTATTATTATTATTATTACTATTTTTATTTTTTGACTTAGTATATTTTAGCTTTATTCTAGTATGTATTTGAACATGCAGTTGATACATTTTATTTAGATATGTCTTTAAATGATGTAATATGACTCTACTGGCTATTTTGAATCTTGCGATGTTTAAAAGTAAGTGATGTATTTGTATTTGTGAGGTCTGAGGAAGCAATTTTAGTTGTGAAAGCGCTTACCTTACTATCTGTTGTTCCAATAAATGTATGTTTTAACTGGACAGCTTTATTATTATACCTGCCTTTCTGCTGATGCTTGGATTTTGGAATTTTTACTTATTTATTTAACATTCAGGTGTTTTTTTTGTTTATATATATATATATATATATATATATATATATATATATATATATACTAAATAAAGTTAAAGAATTACAATGTCAAAATGTGAAATGTCAACATGATATAATGAAAATAAAATAAATTGACCCTAAACTACACATAGTCCAAGGCATAACCTTGAAGCATGCAATTAAAAACATCTATTTTTTCAGGGGGTCAAGCCCTCCTGCACTTCCATACCTTCTACTAATTAAATATACCAAATACGAGAGTGCACAATAATGGGGAAAAAAGGCATAGTTCTGAACTATGTATTACTGAAGTCTTACACAAGTTTCGGTCAGCTTTCCTGTCAACCAAATTATTTAGGCAGGGAGGCTGAGAACATTTTGTACAGTTGACCAGTTTAGCCAGACTCATTCATATATATATCTACATCTATATATATATATATATATATATATATATATATATATATATATATATATATATATATATATATATATATATATATATATATAAGATGCACGCACACACGCACACACACACACACACATATATGTATGTATGTATCTATGTATATCTATATATATACATATATATATATATATATATATATATATATAAATAAAGAGAGACAGATATATATATATATATATATATATATATATATATATATATATATATATATATTTATGGATAGATACAGCTGCACATACACATTACTCAGTTCACAACTTCAGCTCAAAATTCACCAAAATAATCAAATTACCTAAAGCTCAACCAAATGCAAATGGAAAAAAAGTTTTCTTTTGCAAAGGTTACCTAAAAGAAAATAAATAAATAAAATAAACATACCCATAACTATAAAACAAGATTCACTTCTCCTCAACATTCGTACCCCTGCCCCAACTTACTTACGTGTGGTAACTCTAACCTTATCCCTGCCACAAACCCCAACCCTGCATATTACCTTATGAAAAAGACATTAACTATAACTCATTGCACAAAACACTCAAATGTTATCTGTATGAACTACATACACATGCAACACTAAAATTATCACCTTATTCAAATCCTAACTGGCAAGCATTTGCGTGCACACTCCTATCCAAATGCCTAATCATTCAGTACATTCCCACTAACCTTAACCTAGAGCACATCCCAAATATCATACTATCTAGCACATTGACATTACCAAACTTACCAAACCTGACACTCATCAATGTAAAAAAATGAAATTTGTGTATTATGGTAGATCTCTGTTGTCTTCTTTTCATCTGGTTCAACCTTTGGATTATTGGATCCGACCTTGGTGCCTTTAGAAGCTGAGAAAATAGAGGTCTGACTCCTCCACTATGCGTAATCCCTGTCTTCCTCCAAATACCTCACATTGAGTTTGCCTACTTATCAATAAATAAATTATTTTATTATCTCATAAACAATAACACCCAAATGCTATACCAGTAAATAACCTGAAAAAAAAAAACAAAACAATTGAGGTTGTATAGTGATGAGGTTCCTGGTTGGGTCCATTCAATCAAAGTGGAGCACCAGCTGAGAAAATAATTTAGAAGGGGAAGGTTGGAGGGATATTGAACTGGACAAGAAACACAACGAGTACATTACTTTTGTATCTGATGTTGTCTTTTTTCATCCAGTTCAACCTTTAGGACAGATTCCCTAGATGCCACAACCTTGGAGGTATCAGATGTATGTGTTCTTGACTGTAAATCTAGCTTGTGATGAGAAATGAATGTGTGGACTGTAGACCAAGTTGCTGCAGCACAATTTCATCTATAGGAACTCTTTGCATGAAGGCAGTAAAAGCAGCCACAGCCCTTGTTGAATGAGTTCTTGATTTCTTAGCTAAAGAGTCCCAGTTTTTGTATACAAATGTTATGCATTCAGACAGCCATCTAGATAGTGTGATTTTTTTGAAACATTCTGCCCTTGTTTTTTTTTTAGGAAAGACTAAAGATAACTGATTAGATTTTCTGAAATCCTTAGTCCAAGAAAGGTAAATTCTAAGTTGTTTGTGGACATCTAATAAATGCAGAGTATATTCTCCTTTATGAGAAAATCTTGGAAAGGATACTGGTAAATTAATGGCTCGATTAATGTTCATTTTGAATGCCAATTTTGGGATGAAAGTAGCATTCATTCACAAAGAAAACCAATCCTTGTGGAAAACCAAATGAGTTTTACAAAAGAGAAATGGTAATTCAGAAATCCTTATTGTTCAAGTGATGGTCACAAGAAAAATAGCCTTCCAAAAAAGGCATTTTGAATGTGCTGAAGCTCCCGGTTCGAAAGAAGGTTTTGTTAACACATGAAGCATAATGGTTATATTCCATGGAGGAATAGGATCCCTTACAGGAGGTTTTACTAACAAAGTTTCATTTAGAAATGCCTTTTAAATCTTTAGAGAGGCTACAGGTATTTGATTATGTCCAACACAGGAGTTAGAAATGGCAGCTAGTTGCACTTTTATTGTAGAAAAACTGGAACTCTTCTGAAAAAGATTTGATAAAAAAATCTAGGATAGAATGAAATGGAGCTGAAAAGGGATCTATCCCTTTATCTGTGCCCAAACAGAAAATCTCTTTCATTTGCTAAAGTAAATTTTCCTCGCACTTGATTTTTGGGAGACTACAAAATATGAACCACGTTAGTGGAATGTCTGGTATCTCTGGCCACCTTTAAAACTGGATCAATCATGTGGTTAGCATCAGTTTCTCTGGATTTGGGTGAGGCTGCCCAAATGGATAAGTCAGAAGATCTGGAAGGTTGTCCAGTTTCCAGGGAGGACATACTAGATAAAGCCACAGGAAGGGGAACAACACTTGTGAGCCCAAAAGTGAGGATTACCTTGGCCTTGTGCCTTATTGATTTCTGAACAAATTTTGTTATTAGAGGAAAAAGGGGAAAGTATATAGAAGACCAAATTGTGAACTAAAGTGTCCCTTAGTGATTGTCCCTGTGGAGGAATTAGGGCAAAGTAGCTGCTACATTTATGGTTTTGGTACAAAGCAAAAAGATTCCAGCATTGTTGGCCCCAGTGACTGATGATCTGGTTCACCCCTGTTTGATTGAATGACCACTCCTGAGGCAGTAGAATAATTCTGCTCATCTTGTCCAGTAACACACTGCATGTCTCAGGAGTATGTATTGCTATGAGAAAGGGAAGGGATGGGAAAACATCATCCATTGCCACACTCTAATGACCTCTCAGCATAGAGGATATGAATGGGCTCCACCCTGTTTGTTAAGGTACCAGACTACTGATATGTTGTCCATCTGGATGGAGATCACAGTCCTGGGGAGGGGGTCCTGGAAGGCCTGTAGTGCTAGGGTGACTGCTCTTACCTGCAGGACATTGATGTGGAGAGTGGCCTCTGTGTTTGAACATTAACATCGAACTGTCTTCCCTTTGAAATAACTCCAACCCAAGAGGGAAACATCCATGGTTACTATGGCCATGAGAGATGTACAGAAAAGGGCCTACCTTCTAGGTGTGCTGTGGGGGTAAAACACCATGTGATGTGAGATGTGCAAATGGTCATTATACAAATCTGTGCATGAAGAGGATAGAGGAACTGGGACCAGTCCAGAAATGGAAACAGCCCATTGAAGAATTCTCATATGGTAGCTGTCTCGAGTACTAATGTTATTGTGGAAGCCATTAGACATAGCAATGGAAGAATAGGTCTGGCAGGTGGAGAGGGGTGCTGACTGATGAGCTTGAAGAGGTGACTGAAGAAACTACCCTAGATTCTGGCAGAGTAGCTATCTGGTTGCTCGTGCTTAAGTGGCATCTGATTATCTCTACTAGTTATGTTGATATGAATTTGCTTTTGCAGTAGTTGATTGTGATTCTTCGGATATTGGAGAAACTGGAGTCCATTTGCTGGATTAGAAGATTCTTGGTTGGTGCTGTGAGGAGCCAGTCATCTAAGCACATGGTAACACCTGGAACCCTAGCAGTTGCAATTGGCCTGCAACTATTGCAACTATTGCCATGCACTTGGTGAACACCTGAGTAATCTGTGGTGAGACCAAAGCACTCTGAATTTTAAATGATTAGCTCCCAGTAGAAAATGGGTAAATCTCTGTATTCACCTTGAAATATACTGATATAACAGAGGGTGTCCTGGAGATCCACTAAGCAGATCCAATCTTCCTTCCTCAACAGAGGTAGAATGGAATGAACTGTGAACACCAGGAACTTTATCTGCTTTACAAACTGATTAAGGTGACTGAGGTCCAAGATTAGCCTTATGTCCCCCTGTCTTTCTTGGAATTATAAAGAGCCTGAAATAGATTCTAGATTCTAAATGTAGGATTAAGATCTCTGCTATTGTGAATTCCGAATGTTGAGGTGGTATTGTGGGAATCCTTTTCTTTAAATGAGGAGAAACAAAGGATATTACATAACCTCTAGTGGTCATCTGTAGCACCAGGGTATATGATGTGATGGCCTGCCAGTCTTGATAGTGCAGGGATTAGTAGCCCCCCCCCCTCCAACTGGCTCCAGCATGTGATAGTCAGGCAGTCCTTCAGGAGTGCTGAAAGTATTTCTCAGAAAAGGGACCATGAATTACTTGATTCTGCAGTCTGACCCTGCCCCTAGGGAAACATCCATTGGAAATGTTCCTTCTTCCTCAGGAGGGTTTATTCTCTGATTCTTGGAGAAAGTTCTCTGATGGGTGGATAAACAGATTCCAATGGCAGAAAAGGTACTATGCTGCTCTCACCTGGTGAGAGTTTCCTTAACATTTGGCCCAAAATGTATGAACCCATCAAAGGGGGCATAAAGGAACAAAATCTTGAAGCTTTCTGCAAAGTCACATAGTCCCATCCAGGCATGCCAGTGGATGGCTATACAGGTACCTGATACTCTAGCTGTACCATCAGCTGCATTAGAAAGCAGACACATGGATACATTGGATATCGACTGTAAGGTAGATGACTGGGACTTCACCATTATTTGGATGTCCATCGGTTAGTTACTTGAGAGGGACTTGATGAGCTTTTTTGTCAAGTTTATCTGAAAAGGTATCATGTGGGCCAGGTAGTTTACTCTAAGTGTAAAAGTCGCTGATGCATACATTCATTACACAAATTAGTCTAGCACTCTAGATTGTCTAATAGGTGGATTAACAGATGTACTCTACTCTGAGAACCCTTTTTCTAGTGGCTGTCACCACAACCACAGCATCTATTGATGAATCTTTACTCCAATGAGCTCTGTCTTCAGGTGCGAATAAGTTTCTGTCCAGCTTTTTAGGAATTGGTTCTGCTGTATCAGTATCCTTCCAAACCTACTAAACTACCAGGTCTATATGTACATCAATGTGTGGTACCACCCAGAAGACAGACAAGTTAGCTCTAAAAGCCTCAGAGAACACATAGTCTTCAGGGGAGAGTATATCAGTGGGCCCAACTCCTCACTGTTTTGTCAATTACAAAATGTCACCAAAGGTGACATCCTCAAGAGTGGATCTTGGCGACCCATCCCTGTCATCCATGTCCGTGCCTTCACTGACTAATTATGGGGAGGAATCTAAATGTCTCCTTTTACTTATCTGTTTTCCAGGACCTTGCCTCTACCAGGCTTCTGGATGTGGATCAGAATCAGATGGGAACTTATGTGGCGAGGGGCCCAAAGATTAAAGGAAGATGACTGTTCCTATCAAAGTGGAAGTGTGGAGTCAGACACAACATCTGAAAGAGGCTGGAATGGAACCCAGCATACGGAAAGCACCTTTTATCTGGATCTGGCTAGAACCCTTTTGAAAGCCTTGAATGCCAAGGCAGAGATTAGGCCTGAAGAGAATCTTGTTTCATCAATACAATATGAAGTAAGAGCCTCCCAGACCCAACTTGACCTGGATCTGAAGTCAGCATTGGGGCTGAGCTATCTAGTGTGTCAGTATCAAGTGAGAGTAACAGCTCCAAACATTTCAGTGCCAGCTCTTCACTCCAAACCCTGGCACTGATTCTTCAGCTCCAAGACTCTTCCCTATCTGGAGCTGAGAAAGTAAGGGACATATCCAGAATAGAGGTCAACAGGACTGTTGGCTGGGAAATGGGTCCTACTGGAAACCTCAGATCCATAGGCTTTGGATCCATGGTGTATCAAGTTAGGAGAGATTAGTGAATGATTAATTGTAGCCCTTCCCATAATGCTCTGTGTGGAGGGAACTGGGAGAACCCTTAGTTGAATTTACATCTGAAGGGATATCTGCATCATCCTATTGATTTCTGTAAGGCTCCTCGATGACCACATGAACCTGGATGATGATGATACCACTGCTAGTGGTCTAGATGAATGTCTCTCTTGACGGAATGGAGAATTGAGCTGAGGATTTACTATCTCTGGTGAAAAATGAGGAGGCTGTGTGGGTGATCTGATATGAGGGGGAGTCAAATCCAAATGATAGGGTAAGATTCTAACAGGACCAGAGACCATTTTCTTGTTTTCTCTAATCTCTTTTCAGACTTGTCTTTCTCTTTTGACTTTTCATTGTATGTTGATTTCTCCATAGTCTTGGCAGGATAAGTAGGTGAATAAGCAGATGAACTTAACAGTCCTGAGGGAAGAATTAATCCCTTTAAGACCAACTTGTCTCTATGACCTTGAATAGCTTTAGAGCAGAAGGAAGAGCAAGCCTCATAGTCAATGTCCAGATGGACTGCTTTGAGACAACAAAATCAGAGGGGGATATGGGTCCTATGGTAGAAAGTTTTGACTGCAGGCTGTACATTTCTTAAACCTCTGAACCGTCTCTGCAATAAGAATAGTAATTGAACTTACATGGAAAAAATACAGTGTATACCAGAAAAATGTAACTGTGCTAACAGTAGCAGAAAATAAAACCTAGACTAATGATTGGAAGTATAGGAAACAATACTATTTTTATATATAGAAAATATATATTTAAATATACTTTTTTTAAACAGGGGAGAATAATGGTAGAGATAAAAATTAACTTACGAAAGATGGGAATAAACAAAAAAAATACACTTATCTACTAGAAGAAAAACTGAAGCCCACGAAAACATGACTTTCTAGATCAGGTGGAAAATGAAATCTGAGGTATTTGGATGAAGAAAGGGATTGTGGGTAGGGATGGAGTCAGAGCCCTAGATTCAAAGAATCTAAAAGTTTCATGGTCAGTTCAGGTCAGATCTGATAACCAAAAGGTTGAATCAAATGAAAAAAGACATTGGATCATATGTTTCATCTGGCAACATAATTAACATCTGACAGATTAAACCGCAACCATGTATATGTATATATATATATATATATATATATATATATATATATATATATATATATATATATATATATATTTATATACATGTACATATTCTTGGACATCCATATAACTGTGTGTGTGTGTGTGTGTGTGTGTGTGTGTGTGTGTGTGTGTGTGTGTGTGTGTGTGTGTGTGTGTGTGTGTGTGAGAGTGTGTGAGTGTGTGTGGGTTCACCTGGTGAATCTCACAGACAATCCTCTCCTCCTACCACCCAACACTCCAACCTGCGAGAGATGCACTTACATAGCCAAACTGGAAGCAAAGCTCTCTCCAGCCAAGATTGTGCTAGACAGTCAAGAGGAGAAGGTTAACACCTGCATTACACCTCAAGCAACTCATAGCCCTTCCAAACCCACACCATCAACACCCACACATAGCAACACTAAACTCACATATGGGCCCTTAACATTAACCTGCCCAAGCAACAAGGACCTCAAGATGAAACGCAAAACAAACACCAGTCACAAAGTGACACATAGCTCACAACACCAGTGTGCCACCCAAAACAGCCCCTAAGGCAAGAACACTTTAGTCATAGGTGACTCTATAGTCAGGCACACTGATGTCCCACTCACCAGGCTGAACAAGGATAAAATTACAGTCAGCTGCCTGTACTCAAGTCACCCAAACACAATTCGCCAGCAAACTATAGTCCAAACCAACGTGTTATCCGATGCTCGAGACCAGGTTCACCACAAACGATATTCAACACCAAACAGTCATCAATACATTAATGCTGCTCACATTAGACTTCATCAGAAAAGAGCAGTGCATCCAACAATATGCTGTTATATATGTCCATCAATTAATCTTAATTACATTCAATTAACCATTCTTATTAGATTTAAAGCAATATTACAAAGTACTAAGCACTAAGACTGACAACAGTTAAAATGACAGATGTATGTACAATTAATTTAAATATTGTTAAAAATATAAACTTGTTTTAATATATATATATATATATATTTATATATATATATATATATATTTATATGCATGTACATATTCTTGGACATCCATATAACTGTGTGTGTGTGTGTGTGTGTGTGTGTGTGAGTGTGTGTGTGTGTGTGTGTGTGTGTGTGTGAGAGTGTGTGAGTGTGTGTGGGTTCACACACACACACACACACACACACACACACACACACACACACACACACACACACACACACACACACACTGCACTGTTGATTGAAAATTGTTACCTAAAACAGCTGCCTCTTCAGCACTTCAGCTACAGAGTTGCATCAACAAGCAGCAAGTGTATGTGAATTCCAATAGAGTCTATAGAATCTATAATGTGGCATGATAGTTATGCTTCCATTGATTATAAATCCTTAAAGACATGCCAGTATGGACTTGCAATCTGCAATACATAGTGGAATAAATGCAGGACAGAAAACCTCCTAAATGTACAGCCCACTCCAACATATCATTTCAGTTGGCATGGTATACACTGTATACAGTTCTGTCAGGCACATTACACAGACACGCACCACAAAGACATGCAGATGCACAGGCTATTTCTTACACACCTTCTTCAGTTAGATTTGTTTTTTGTCCTATACTTTTTTTCACAGTTGACCTTCACAATTGATCCAATGGAGTTATTTGCATAATACAAGCAGGCTTCTGTTGACTGATTACTATTTCTGTAACTTGCATGCTTGTTTTCATCTCACATCACTCTGCCTTCTATCAGCTTTGTTATAATGATATGTAATGCTTCTTTTGCTAGACCTGTAAACAAATTGATGGGCTATATCAAGTCTTAATCTTCTGCTGCGTCAGCTTTTGCCTCACCTGTAACTAGGTCATGAGTGACAAAGAACCCATGTAATCAAGTCCATCTGCCTACTTAAGAAAACAAACAAATATGCAGCCCTCTATTATTGAAGGTCTGAGAACGTCAGCTGCATGATCTGAGAAACATGCAGATTTTTTTTCTTAGTCAAGCAATCAATGAGGGTTGATAAAATGGGTAGCACAGGGACCAAGAGAACACCCCTGGAGGGCATTATTGTGCATATTTAATGGGCAGTTAAATTATTTTTCCTGTTTGTTTTATTCATCATCATCAGCATCATCATCATCAACACTCCCATTTTCCCATTTTCTATATGGGGTTGGGCGTCATGCCATCTGTCACCATGTCTGTCTATTCAATACCACTCTCATACCGTCTTTGAATCTCATGCTTGACTTTTGCAGGTTTTCTATCACACGATCCAGCCACCTTTTTGCTGGATGCCCTTGTTCCCTTCTGCCTTCCTCCTGTTTGCCCCAAATCTTCTTCCCCAGATTGTCATCTGCTTTCCTGCACATGCCTGAGCCACCAAAATCTGTTTGTTTTGAACTTTTGTGCAACTGGGGCTACTTTGGCTTCTGCTTTTGCCTCCTCATTGCTTCACATGTCCCTCAGTGTGTATCCTACTGCCCATCTCAGGCACTTCATCTCGATAATCTCTAGCTAACCTCAATTGCTCTGCCTTTTTACTGTTTAAGTTTTCGGTACGGTCACACCACTGGTTTGTACACCTTACTTTTCAGCTTCTTTGGCTTTTGGCATTTTTCTGTCATACAGTGCCCCAAATACTCTTTGCAAGTTGGCTGCATGAATTCTAGCTTTGACCTCCTCATTCACACTTCTTTTCTCCTTAACCAAACCTCCCAGATACCTGAAGCTGTTAACTTGTTCTAGTATTTTCCCTTCTATCTTAGTTCTCAGTTTCCGATTTCCCCCATTTGGTGCCACTACAACTTTCTTATCTGTGCAGAGTTTTATCCCATATGGCTTCAGTTTTGCTTCTAGGTTTGGGTTTAGCTCTTCTTGGAGTTCATGTAAGACGCAGCCCGGGTCACCGTCTGGTCCCATTGATGCTGCGTTTCTTGCTTTGGAGAGGGCAGCTCTTACCTGAGCATCTGAGATGTCAGGGGGGCAGCTCTCTGCTGGGATAGATATTAGCCCTTTTTGTGGGGAGCGGGGGGAAAAGTTTGCACTGAACCTGTCAGCTAGGATGTTGGCAATGTCTGTGGGTTTGGTGTATTTTTTGTCATTTTGGACTAATTCTGAGCATATCTGGGAATTCCCACCCAGGTTCCTAACATAACTAAAGAAAGCCTTGTGATTATCCTTAGTGTCCTGTGCAGTTTTTCTCTCGAAGCTGGCCTTAGACGATTTTATGAGTGCCCGTAGTTTTTTGCTAATACTGATCAGAGATGACTTCCCTTTTTAGGATTTTGCTCTATCATGTAGTAGCTTCCTCCTTCTATTGTATAGTTTGTTTATGGCTGGGGTCCACCAGACAGGACGTCTGCCTTTGGAGGATTGGGTCTTGGTTTTATTTGGGATTGCATGATCCATGCATTCCTGAAGGTGTTCATAGAATGTGTTTATAAAGGATTTTGTGGTCTGGGCCGTATTATCCACAGGCTCGGGGGCTTTGAAGGATTCCACCTCGGTTTTGAGGAGTGTGAAATTTGCTTTAGAGAAGTTTTTCACTGTGGTTTTCTGGGCATGGGGTGGGGTCGGGATGTGAATATCCAGTGAGATTATTTTATGGTCTGATCTTACCAGTGAGGGATACACTTCTGGTCTGGAGCATAGAGTCCCCATGTTGGTGATGATCAGGTCCAGTATGTTTTCCCCTCTTGTGGGAGTGGTAACAAGTTGTTCCATAGCATTTGAGTTTATAAATTCTAGGAACCTTTGGGCTAGGGTGTTGGAGCTAGAGTAATGCTCCCAGTCTATGGTTGGGTAGTTGAAGTCACCCAATATAATGGTGTTTGGAGAAACCTTCATATTTTCCAGTGTTCTCAGGAAGGCCGAGTGGGATTCCTGGGTTTGGCAGGGTGGTCTGTAGCAGGCTATAAACTGGTAGGCAGTTTTACCCACTGTGACCACTCCTTTCAATCCATCTTGCTGTTTTAAAAATAGTAACTCTCCACTAAACCTTAACTTTTTAAACAGGTAAAACTCAAGTTACCTACTTTCACATCTAACTTCTGTAGTGCACACTGTAGAGTGCATTCTTTTCAATCTTACCTTTAAGCATCCCTGTGACTAGCACTTTCTCTAATACCTGCTGGAAAGCACTAGGAAGCCTTAAACTCATACAAACACTGAACTCTCCTTGTTAACAAGGAGAAATTAATAGTAGGCACTAAACAGCCTATAATTGCAAAGTACCTTGCTAAGGAAACAGCTCCTATACTTTACAAAGAAAAAAAAAAAAAAGCCCCAAACCAGGCATGTCCAAGGGTCAGCTTCCGGTGATTTCTCCTGTCCACCTGGTGAATCTGGGCATACTGGGGCAATGCAGCAATTGCCTCATGTACACAAACAACCCTCTCCTCCAACCACCCAACACTACAACCTGTGAGAGATGCACTTACATAGCCAAAATGGAAGCAAAGCTCTCTCCACCCAAGATTGTGCTAAACAGTCAAGAGGAGAAGGTTAACACCCACACTACACCTCAAGCAAAACATAGCCCTTCTAAACCCGCACACCAACACCCACATATAGCAACACTAAATCCACATATGCAGAGGCCCTTAACTGTAACCTGCCCAAGCAACAAAGACCTCTGAAGCTGAAACGCAAACAAACACCAATCACAACAAATGTGTCACATAGTTCACAACACCAGTGTGCCACCCAGCAATAGCCCCTAAGGCAAGACAATGTACCTAACACTTTAGTCATAGGTGACTCTATAGTCTGGTACACTGATGTCCCTCTCACCAGGTTGAATAAGGAGAAAATTACAGTCAGCTGCCTGTCGGGTGCCAGGATCCGCCACATAATGCATGCACTCAAGTCACTTCACAACAAGTACAAATATGACTCTGTCATTGTCCATGTTGGAGTGAATGACTTGAGGCGACCTCCTGGACTACATGAAAAGAGACATGGAAGAGCTCTTGGATCATGTGGCCCAGGCAGGTATGACCCTAGCCCTGAGTAGCATCCTGCCTTCGCCCAGAATGATACCACAATATAAGGATAAAGTGATTGACTTCAACAATTGGCTAAGCTTATGGTGCCATTCAAAGGGGATCCAGTATCTGTCTGCCTGGGATGACATGATTGACAGACCGCAATGCTTTGCTAGAGATGGTCTGCACCTGTCGTCCCTGGGATTCAGATTACTGGCTAAGGCTCTTGCCACCCCTATAGTGCCTTTTTTGGCAAACTTCAAAGGACAAAACCACCACCGTAACAGGTACAAGCATGCAAAATCTGAAGGTAATGCTACTCAATGCTAGAAGTCTAAACCTCAAAATACACTCTCTCGAGGCACTCCTAAAAATGGAGAACATCGATATCTGTGCAGTAACTGAGACCTGGTTCAAGGCTCCAGAGAGCACCCCTGCAATACCAGGCTACAACTCTTACCACACTTTTCGACCACCAAACCAGGACCGAAACACTAAAGGTGGAGGAGTGTCAATATTCACCAAGGATATTCACACCACCAGGCTAGTTGGCCAACACAATGTGTCTGAAATTCTCCAAGTGCAACTAACACTAGGTAAGACTGCAATCCAAATTGTAGCTTGCTACAGATCCCCCACCATACCCCAAGATTCTCACTACACCTTTCTAAACATACTGGAAAATATTAAGATAGAACCAAACACCCTAATACTGGGTGATTTTAACTACCCTGCCATTAACTGGGAAAACTACTCATGTCCCAACACCTTTGCGCAGCGGTTCTTGGAATTCATAAATTCCAACGCCCTGGATCAACTAATCCATAGTCCCACCAGGGGCTCCAATATCCTAGACCTGGTCATTACCAACATGGGAAATCAATGCTCCATACCTATGGTCACCCCCTCGTTAGTCAGGTCTGACCATAAGCTAATCACCCTTAACATCCACATCCCACCCCCAACCCCCAGTAAAGAAACCACCATAAAAAACTTCTCCAAAGCCAACTTCATGCTATTCAAGTCAGAAGTGACAAACTTCATGACACCCATGCAGACGGGAACTGAAAGTTCAACTGCTGAATCCTACACTAAGGCACTGTACGAGCACATCCACTCATGCATGAATCGTGCCATCCCAAATAGAACCAAAATACTCTCATCCAAAAAAAGGAAGCCAATCTGGTGGTCCCCTGTCATAAACAAACTTTACAACAAAAGGAAGAAACTTTTGCAGAAAAGAGGAAATTCCCAGGATGCAAAAAACTCCCTTACTAGCCTCAGTAAGAAACTGAGATGCCTCATAAAATCCTCCAAAGCTAGTTACGAAAATAAAATTGCCAAAGATTCCAAAGACAACCACAAAGCATTCTATAACTATGTCAAGAATCTAAATGGCAATGCTCAGATCTGCTCTGAGCTAAAACAGAATGGCATTAAATATACTGATCCGAAGGATATTGCCAATATCCTGGCAGATCGATTCAGTGCCAACTTCACCCCCCTCTCACCCCCTAAAAGGCCCATCTCAATACCGTAAGATTGCCAAATTCCAGTAATAACGGCCACACAGGTACAAAACGCACTCTCTAAAGCCAAGAATACAGCACCCATTGGACCAGATGACATCCCGGGCTGTGTACTACATGAACTACAATATAAACTGGCACATCACCTAAGTGCCATGTTTAATCATAGCCTCACCTCAGGTTTCGTGCCCACTGAGTGGCGCAGAGCTACAGTTATCCCAATCCACAAGGAGGGATCCACCTTGGATCCCGGAAACTACCATCCCATCAGTCTGACAAGCCTTATCTGCAAGGCCATGGAGCGTATTATCATGGAACTTATAAACAAAGACATTGGCAACCTTCAAACACTGGACCCCACCCAGTTTGGGTTTGTGAAGGGCCGATCTTGTCTCCTGAACCTGATTGACTTCTTTGAATCAGTCTCCAGAGCCATGGACAAGGGTAAGGTGGTCCACACAGCCTATCTAGACCTTGCCAAGGCCTTTGACACCATCCCCCACTCTGGAATCATAGATAAACTTACTAAGTTGGGCATTAATCCCTATGTCACCCAATGGGTTGATAAATGGCTTACTGATAGAACCCACACTGTAAAAGTAGCTGACTCCAAATCCAGCTCCAGACAAGTGACAAGTGGAGTACCTCAGGGTTCAGTCCTGGGGCTCTTGTTTGGCATCTACTTCTCTGAAGTACAGGTCAACACTAAGGGACTCTGGCTAACAAAGTTTGCAGATGACTGCAAACTGGGAGCCATTATTGAATCCCCAAATGATGTGGATACTCTACAAAAGGGCCTTACAGAAACAGATGCTTGGTGCCAGAGCCATGGGCTCAAGCTCAATGCCAAGAAATGTATTGTTATCCCCTCTGGGAAAAAACATGTATCCATGAATTACCATATAGGTGGCAGTACACTAAACACAGAAAGTGTGATAAGAGACTTAGGGACACAGGTGGACAGTGGTCTCACCTTCGATAACCACATCGCCACAACAGTCAGGAAATCCTTCTATGCGGCACACCTCATCACGAAGGGCTTTTCATCCAGAAAAAAGGAGGTCATTGTCCCACTGTACTCATCCCTCATTAGACCCATTATAGAATACAATGCCCCATTTGGTATGTACCTCTCAAGACATCTGCAACAACTGGAAAGGCCTCAGAAATACCTCACTAAAAGAATCACAGGCCTAAAGCAGATGCCCTACGCTGACTGACTTAAAAAACTCCAGCTATACTCTGTCGCATATCGTCTACTCAGAGGCAATCTCTGCTTAACATACAAGGCCATGTCAAACCCAGAGCTGTTGGACATGCTACACTTAAAGAAATCCCAATCCCTCAGAGCTACACGCTCCAGAGATCTAAACCTTGTCATCACAATAAACAAAACATGCTGGAGGGATAGGTTCCTGACCCAGAGACTCTCCAGACTCTGGAATAGATTGCCCATACACGTCAAGCAGAGTGCCTCTTTGGACCTCTTCAAGAGGAACCTTGACGATTGGATGGGAGAAAGGAAATTCACCCCAGGGATCACGTCAGTCGCCCTGCTAGACAGGGGTCCAGGAAAGTAAATAATGTGGGAAGAAATAGCCAAGGAATTGTTATGGCTAGGCTTGTATAGGTCCTTGGGCTGATAGCCTAGTACCAACCTATGAACCTATGAACCTATGAACTCCCCCTCCTTTTGTGGTTCGGTCCAAGTTTTGGGGCCGAAAAGCATGGTATGAGGTATAACCTGGTAGTGCTGGGGTGCTCTCGAGAGCCTTGAACCAGGTTTCTGTTACTGCACAGATATCGATGTTCTCCATGCTAAGGAGAGTTTCGAAAAGGTGCATCTTGAGGTTTAGACTTCTGGCGTTGAGTAGCATTACTCTTAGTTTCTTTTCCCTTGTGATACCTATGGAGGTGAGTTTGTCTTTTGAGCCTTGCCTAAAAAAGGCACTATGGGGGTAGCAAGAGCCTTTGCCAATATCCGAAAGCCCAGGGGTGACAGGTGCAAGCCATCCCTAGCGAAGCATCGTGGCTTGTTGAGCATGTCATCCCAGGCTGACAGGCATTGGATCCCCTTTGAATGACACCAGTACTTAAGCCAATTGTTGAAATTGATAATCTTGTCTTCATACTGTGGCATCATTCTTGGTGAGGGTAAGATGCTACTCAAGGTCAGGGTCATACCGGCCTGGGCTACATGCTCAGAGAGCTCCTCTATGTCTCTTTTCATGTAGTCCAGGGAGGTATGTCTCAGGTCATTCACACCAGCATGGACAATGACTGAGTCATATTTGTACTTGCCTTGGAGTGACCTGAGTGCTTGTGTTATGTGGCGGATCCTATTTTTCTTTTTCTTTCTCTACTTTTCTCATATCATATAGCCACTGTAAAAACATTTTTTTTAATATTTTTCCTTAAATATCACCCACCATTCAGACCAATTTTGTAAAATGTTTTTATGATTTTTCCATAACCGTATTTCTAATCTGTTTCCTTTTTTATTCAATGCATTATCATTTATCCCTTTCATTCCTTTATATGTTTTTATATAGTCATTGTTTTCTTTTATCTATAGTCATATTGCAAGATGATCAGAAAATCCTGTTTCAACTACCTCCCCTTCTCCTATAACTTATCTCCTTATATTATAAAATAATCTATTTCAGTTCTATACATACCACGTGTGAAGTCCATGTCATTTTGTCCCAAAGTTTTAACTTACCACATCTTTAACATCTAACATTTTTTCTGACATCATTTCCTTTATTTATACGCTTGCCTCTTAAATCACAATTAAAGTCTCCTGTTATTATAATATTCATATTTATCACTACATAGTCTAAATTTTGATGAAACAAGCTTTACCTTTATTTACAGTTAGTATAATCATACAGTATTATAATTCTGTAGACTTGTCCCATCCATTCTAAATCTACAATGGTTAATCTTCCCATTTTTGCTAAATTTGTATCTAATATCGTTACTGTATTTCTATAAAATACTGCTATTCCAGAACATCTGTTATTTCCCAAATTCCAGATTATCTTTCATCACCATAGTTTTTCTTTTTTGAATCTTTCATTTGTTAAAAACCATGTGTCTTCTTATATAATTACAGTTACATCACATGTATTACACCACTGTAAAATTTCTATTCTTAATATATTCTTAATACTATTCACATTTACAGAAAGTACTCTAAAATATTAATTTTTCCTTTAACCAATTACTGTGCTAGCTTTTTTAACTAGCCATTCTAAGCCTAACCAATTTCCTTCCCGAAGGTGAGAATCAAACACTGTATAGCTTGTTTCTGCAAGTCAGACACCTTAACCAACTGTACACATTTGTTCATCCATTTCCTTTCTTTTTTCTTTTGTACTTATCACTTTAAATTTTATTTTTCTTTTACCCTTTTACCAATAGATTTTTTCCCTTGTACTACCTTCCAGATTATGTCTTCTTAATCGCTTATTTCAGAACCTTCTTCTATGTCCTTTTTTATTATTATTTTTTCTCATCCAAGTTTTCTTCCATTTCTATTACTTCTAAAACTTCTTCTATTTGTTTTTTTTCTCCTTTATCTTTTTCTTTTTCCTTACTGTTATTTTAATTTTTGCAATTCATCCATGAATGTCCAATTTTGTTTCATTTATAACATTTCAATTCACTTTTTTGCATCCTGTCCCATTTCCCCACAAATATAACACTTTGTTTTGTCTCAGTTACTTATGAAATGTCCTTCCTTTACACAACAAAAGCATGTTTTTGGTTGTCTTAGTATTTTACAATGCCCCTAACTCCCCCCCATATTTATCATGTTTAGTATTTGTATATATTTTTTTCTTTTTTTATTTTTAACAGACTATTACAAACCCAGCCATCAGTCTATAAACCCCTTTTGTCATAAATCTTTGAAATGTCTAGTTTATCTTTGCATAGCATTTTCAAATGTCTTTTCAAAGTCTTTCTTTCCAACTTTGTTTAAAACTGTACATGAATCTTCTTTTTAGTTTCCCTCATAAAAGTTTTTATTACATAAAGATTTCATGGATAACAGTGCTTCTTTTTTCATATTTCCAATAATATTTTCCATTGAAAAAACAGTCTCAAATATAATGTCACAAAATGTCTCTGTTAATAAGAATAATGCTCTTACCTCATGTACTTTTACACCCAAAGACGCTATTAAATTGTCCCACACTTCATACCTGTACTTTTGTTTGTCTTCTCCACTTTGAATTCTTACCAAGTACTTCTGTTTTTCACTTTCTTCTCCCTTCTTTTCTGCTACTTCACTTTTGCCTTCTTTTAGTTTCTCTGAGTATGTCTTATTTTCCAAATCACCAGTATTCTTCAGGATTGCTTCTGCATTTTCCTTTTGCATTTTTCCATAATTCTCCTCAGGAAATATCTCCTTCATGTTCTAGCTCACTCTGACCCACTATTTCTTTAAGTAAATCATCCTGCAACCTTCTTGACTGGAGTGCTGTAATTATACATTCATAATTTGGTGAGTCATCTCCATCAAATAGGTTTCTTTGAAACATTTTGTCAGAATCCTGCACACATTATTCCATCTTGATATTTGCTTTCTCCTTCATTTCTTTCACTGCTCCATCATCTCCTTCTTTCTCCATCTGCACCTGTTTCTCCGAGCCACCTCTGAACCTGGAATGTAAACAGGAAATGCTTCTCTAAAATGGGTCCCATCACAACAATGAAGTGTGAGGGAAGTTCTCTGATGCCCTGACCAAATGTTCCATATTTGTATAAATACCACCTTGGGGCTTCCCTGAAAAGAGGCTACTAGCCTAGTGGGATTAACCCAGTCCACAAAGGATAAATAAATAAGTAAATAAATATGCAAATCTATGTTTTATGTCTAATTTAAAGAGTATGAGGTTGTTGCATGGGACCCTATTCTTGACAATACAAAATGTAAAGTACTAAGGACTATGATGAAGTGATAATAAAGATAGGAGTTTGACAGCTGAAGGAAGGTGAGTAACTGGTGTAAATATGGTGATGTTAGGACATATTTTAAGTAAAATTTGAGGAGAAAGTATTAGTAACTATATGAATAACAGTGTAGGTGCAAGAGAAAACAGAGAGGAAGATTTCTCTGGAAAGCTGAAGAGAAAACTCAACAGAGTATGCAAAGTAAGTTGAAGTAGAGAAATAGAACAAGTGCCAATAATACGAACAATGGCTGCAGTATAAATAGGAATAATGAAAGTGACAGTTTATTTTTGAAATTTTCAGAGATGGCCAAAATGTGAAAGGCAAATGTGGAAGTTTGTATATTGAACTGTAGAGGGTCAATAGACTTAGGTATATAAGAGGTAAAATGTGGGAGAAGGTAGGAAAATGGCGAGGTTAGTTTGTAATGCTGCCTTGGGAAAAACATGAGTGAGGAAAAAGAAATGGATGAATAGATTTATATACAGTTTACATGAATCTCTGAGAAATCATTACAATTTGTCACTTGACAAGGAAGGAATACTGGATTAGAAGGAGAAGATGGAGATATGGTTGTATGTGGTAGGAGAGAAAGTACTGGGGAAATATAGTGGTAGTAGAAAGGATGGGAGATGTAAGATAGGTAGGAAATGTAGAAGCGTGACAGTAGAATACACAAGAAAGTAAAATAAGGAATTTATTATAAGAAAGGTAGAAAGGAAGGAAAATGCTCAAATGGTTAAAATAGCGTACAGGGAGTGATGCATGAACTACAGGTTCATAGGTAAAGTCTAGCCAAGCTGCCTTTGTGGCCATGTTAAGCCCAGCAAATTTCCATTTTTCTCTTTGAATTAAACTGTCCCATTTGATGTTAAATTGGCCTTACCCATCTCATAGTCAGTAATTAATATATTACCCATAGTGATAATAACTAGGATCATACCATAAATACTTTGGTGGTCTTATGCATGGGATAAAGCATTTAGGAGTTGCCTGTGACCATAGGTAGTACATGGGGCAGCCCCGGTGTAAATATTTTGTTTCCTGTCCACATATCCAAGTTGTGTTTGAATCTGGACATGATGAGCTTTTTGTTATGTGGACAGAAGTCTGTTTCAAAGCAGTGGTATCCTCTGTCAGATAAACCTGTCCCTCCAAACCATTCTGTTAATGTTGCAGAAGAAGTTTAGATCCCTATGCACAGTATTTTTGATGCCATTTGACTTGCTGAAGTGCAGTAAATCTATCAGTATTGTTTCAGAAGATGCCTTGTAAGCCAGGCACAGGTCACCTCTTAGCACTCTGTAGGATACCAAGTATAGTGACAGGGATATAATTTGGATAACTTTATAAATGCAGTGAAGGGGTGGGAAAAAATTGGGGGTTGGGGTAGGTAAGTGAAGTACCCAAAGATAGGTGATCAGAGTGGGCCTAGATCTTGCAGTGCAGTTTTCCTACACAGAATCAGTTTGTTTAGCTAAAAAATCCACAGGAAAAGTAAATTATATTGTGAGCTTTGGAATAATAAAGGGGTGCTAGTGACATGAAAACTATGACAGAGAAAAAGAGGAAAAGCAGAAGCTGCTATGTACTAATTAAATGTCATAAAACTGGAATCTAAGTGAGATATTAACATATTTTCTATGGTTAAGGAAAAAATATGCAAACTATTTCAAACAAGATAACATAGTCAAGGGAGATGGTGCTATTTGTAAATTAAACTTCTTTGAAAAGCAACTATGTAATTAGAGTGTATTTTATAATGGTCCAGGATACTGAGATGACTACCCCAACTATGTGTTGCTTACTGAGATATTTTACAATGTTATTAAATAGCTGACGAGACATTGCTGCCTTGCCATACACAAAATTGTAATCAAGTTCAGCCACTATAATCTGGAGTGTATGAAAGTTCTGTCTTGATGATATCTGTGCAGTGAGAGAGACCTGGTTCAAAGCTCCAGAGAGCACCCCTGCATTACCAGGCTATAATTCATACCACACCTTTCGTCCACCTAACTCAGACTGAAACACTAAAGGTGGAGGTGTATCCATATTCATTAAGGATATCCACACCTCAAAGCTAGTTGCTCAGCATAATGCATCCGAGATTATCCAAGTTCAACTAACCCTGGGCAAGACCGCAGTCCAGATTGTAGCTTGCTACAGACCGCCCACCATGCCCCAGGATTCCCACTCCTCTTTTCTTGATACACTGGAAAATATTAGGGTACAACCCAACACCCGAATAATGGGTGATTTCAACTACCCCACCATTAACTGGGAAAATTACTCATGTACCAAATCTTTTGCTCAACATATTCTGGAATTCATCAATTCCAATGCCTTAGATCAACTTATCAACACCCCCACCAGGGGCAGCAATATCCTAGACCTGGTTATCACCAACATGGGTGGCCGGTTTTCCACACCAGAGGTCAATTCCTCGTTGGTCAGACCCGAACACAAGCAAATCACCCTAGACATCCACATCCCACTCCCACCTCCCATTAGGAAAACAACCGTAAAAAATTTCTCTAAAGCCAACTTCACGCTTCTTAAGACAGAAGTGGCAAACGTCACGACACCCATGCAGATGGACAATAGAGGTACGACTGCTGAATCCTACACAAATGCACTTTATAAGCACTTACACGAGTGCATGGATCATGCTATCCCTAACAGAATCAAGATGCTATCCTGCAAAAAAAGGAAGCTAACCCTGTGGTCTTCTGCCATAAACAAACTTTACAACAGAAGAAAGAAACTGTTGCAAAAATGAGTAAAATCCCATGAGTGAAGGAACTCCCTGGTCATCCTCAGTAAGAAACTGAGATCCCTGATAAAATCCTCCAAAGCTAGTTATGAAAACAAAATCGCCACTGATTCTAAAGACAACCACAAAGTATTCTATAGCTATGTCAAGAATCTCAATGGCAACACTCAGATCTGCTCTGAGTTACAGCACAATGACACTAAATATACAGAACCAACTGATATTGCCAACATCCTGGCAGATAGGTTCAGTGCTAACTTTACCCCCTGTCACCCCCTAAAGGGCCCATCTCTATACTGGAAGAATGCAAAGTTCCTGTAATCACGGCTGCACAGGTAAAAACCTCACTCTCCAAAGCTAAGAACACAGCATCCATGGGACCTGACAACATCCCAGGCTGCCTTCTACACGAACTACAGAATGAACTGGCACCCCACCTAAGTACCATGTTCAATCATAGCCTCACCTCAGACTTTGTGCCCATTGAATAGAGCACCGCAACGGTTATCCCACTCCACAAAGGGGGAGCCATGACAGACCCTGGGAACTACCGCCCCATTAGCCTGATGAGCCTGGTCTGCAAGGCCATGGAACGGATCATCATGGAGCTCATAAGCAAAGACATTGGAAATCTCCAAACTCTGGACCCCACACAGTTTGAGTTAGTAAAAGGCAGTTCATGTCTCCTAAACCTGATAGACTTCTTTGAAGTAGTCAACAAAGCCATATTTGAGGGTAGGGTGGTTCACACAGCCTATCTAGATCTTGTCAAGGTGTTTGACACCATCTCACACACTGGAATTATAGATAAACTCACTAAACTAGGTATAAATCCCTATGTCACAAGATGGGTTGCCAACTGGCTTACTGACAGAACCCACAATGAGAAAGTAGCAGAATCCAAATCAGACTTCAGACCAGTGACAAGTGGAGTACCACAGGGTTCAGTCCTGTGTCCTCTCCTGTTTGGTATCTACTTCTCTGAAGTACAGGCTAACACAGAAGGACTTTGGATTACTAAGATCGTGGATAACTGCAAACTAAGAGCCATAATTGAAACTCCTAATGATGTGGACATCCTACAAAAGGGCCTCACTGAGACAGATGCCTGGTGTCAAAGCCATGGTCTCAAGTGCAATGCCAAAAAGTGCATTGTCGTCCCCTTTGGTAAAAACTCTGTAACCATGAACTACCACATAGATGGTAGTCTACTTAACACCAAAAGTGTGATAAGAGACCTTGGGACACAGGTGGACAGTAGTCTCTCCTTTGATAATCACATTGCCACAGTGGTCAAAAAATCCTTCTACGTGGCACACCTCATCACAAAAGGTTTCTCATCCAGAAAAAAAGAAGTCATTGTTCCCCTCTACTCATCACACATTAGACCCATTATAGAGTACAATGCCCCCTTTGGTATGTACCTCACAAGACATCTACAACAACTGGAAAAGCCACAGAAATACCTCACAAAGAGGATTACTGGCCTCAAACAGATGCCCTACGTAGACTGTCTCAAAAAACTCCTGCTTTACTCTGTCGCATATCGCCTACTCAGAGGCGATCTCTGCCTAACATACAAAGCTATGTCAAACCCAGAGCTGTTGGACATGCTCCACTTAAAGAAATCCAAATCCCTCTGAGCTACATGCTATAGGGACCTAAATCTTGTCACCACAATAAACAGAACATGCTGGAGGGATAGATTTCTGTCCCAGAGACTTCCCATACTCTGGAACAGACTAACTATCTATGTCAAACAAAGCTCCTCATTAGCACTCTTCAAGAAAAATCTTGATGATTGGATGGGTAATATGAAATTCACCCCGGGGATCACTTCTGTGGCTCTGTTTGACAGGGGCACAGGAAAATAATTTTCTTGGGTGGTGAAGGCCAGGGTACCTTTTCGGCTAGGCTTTTATAGACCCTAGGACCAATAGCCTAGTACCTAGCTATGAACCTATGAACCTATACACTGCACTCACTGATATGATTTCATAGCAGCTTAAGGAAATGCAGTGTGCAATAGCAGTTAGGAAGCTTGTAAGTACAGTTCAAAACAAAACTGTAGTCAAATTCAGCCACATCACTAGACGACTTTATCCATATAAAGATTTAAAGACACAGTCACATGATCTTTTTAACCAGTTATATTTCTTCATTTTAGAAGCCCATTTTTATAACTACGTTTCACATGTTCCCATTATTTTCACATGCTTACTAAATGTGGCTTTTTAAGTGCTCTGCATAGCAAGGGAAAACTAAAAAAAAAACAAAAGCTCATTGTAATTGCAGTGTCAGTGCTACAATAGTTAGTGCATTTGACTTTGGTTTAGAACACTGTGGGTGATATTCCCACACCAGGTAGAGTGACTGCTGCCACTGCAATGTAGTGTGCTGTACTCCTGAGTGTGCCAACCTTCAGATCAGATGTTTGACCAAGGCTGCTTCTGCTTGAGTTACTGGTAGCATAGGTGGATGTAAAAGATACTATGGTACCTATCAAAAAGAGTAGGAGTCCTTTATGTAAACAACATAAAAAAAACATTATTTACATAAAAATGTACATCTTTATCCGACCATATATACTCATTTCTAATTTTTTTACTATTTATATATTTTTATATCATAACATCTTCGGTATTATTCTTCCATAACTGATCCCCATTCCTTCTTCCACAACCATAATCAGATTATTTGCAATATATCTGCCAAAATCCATTTCATATTAATGAACATTTCATTCAGTCTTTCATTCCAAATAACTAATTACATAAAAGAAATTATCTACCCTTTTTACATATTCTCTCTTCTTATTCTTATAATACCCATACATAATCGCACATATATCTTTATTGTGTATGTCACTAATGCTCTCACAAAAATGCTCCCCCACAAAGTAAAGTCACTCTATCAACTTTCTTTTTATATAGTATATCCTCCTTTTCTGGTAACTCATGTGTTGCTTGGGGATTTGTATAATGGTTAAGGTGTTTTCCTCACAATCACAAGGTACAGGGTTTGATTTTCATCTTTCAAAGGGAAACTGGTCAAGCTTAAAATGACCCACAAGGTCAGTTAGCATAATACTTACCTATAAACCAGTCTCCACAGGAAATCCAGACATTCTACTATTTTGGTATACCACATTTTTCTTTCTTTAATTGCTATAATTAGTTATTCTGGTAAATTTTCTCATGGAATTGCATAATAATATTGTTTCAATACGTAATTAAACCATGTCCTTCTGTCTTTCTCTATATCATCAGATTTTTATTTTCCATGTTAATATTTTTTCTTTATAATTTTTAATTTCTTCATTCACATATTGTAGTGAAGAAGATTACGAAAAAATAAAATTATTTAAACACTAATAGTAAGTTCAGTATTCTACACCTGGGGCAAATAGATAAAACATATTCTACTACAGAACAATTCAAGACCTACAGACTACTCCATTAATTATGCACCTTTACATATTCTATATTTGAACATCTTTTTGCTATGAAAAGCCAAGAGCTATATACAAGGATCCCTGTTTCTTGGCTTAATTTAAATGTAAAGTCAATATCTTATCTAAAGAAGTTTCCATGTCCACATTGGGTGGATATTGATTTTCAGGGTACTGGATATGATTCTAGATTAGCAAACATTATACTTTCTCTTTTACCAGCAAGACAGGATTATAGAGGGGATAATAAAGCTTCTGCAAGTGGTTTAACAAATGTATTTAGAAGATAATCCACAGATTATTATCCCAATATATCTCACATATATATATATATATATATATATATATATATATATATATATATATAGATATAGATATAGATATACACACACACACACACACACACACACACACACACACACACACACACACACACACACACACACACACACACATTATAAACCTGTTCCTCCACTTTGTTTTATTTATCTGTTTGTGAAGATTTAGGTCCCTAGTTCTATTATTGGATGAGGCGTTGTATTGGATGAGGCATTGTATTTGCAGAGATACAGTAGGTTAGAAGTAACTGAGTCTCTTTTGCTGAGGTAAGCAAGATAGGGATCTCCCCTCATAAGCTTATATGATACTTTGGAATGGCATAGGGGTTCCAGCCTGTCTTGATAGCTCAGGGACTTTAGGGTTGTGATATTTTTGTTTAGGAAGCTTTGAGATCTTTCTAATTGTTTGATATGTTTACTCAGACACATCCCAAATGGGGCATGGTACTCAAAAATTAGTCCAATCAATGAAGAGTTTAACAGAATGATTACCTCTTTAGGCCTTGATATTCATTGTGCAATTAGATGCATTAAGCAAAAGGTTTTCTGTCAGCCACATTCACATAGGTTCATAGGTGTACACTAGTCTAATGATGACTGGGACATTTATAAGCTTAGCCAAGTATCCCAAATGTATCCTGCAACTTTATGTGTTGGCCTTTGTAAGTCTAGCCAGGTTCTCAAATGTATCCTGCAAGTTTATGTATCTTATATGCTATTTTAAGTGGTATATTTAAGCTAGGGTAAGATGAACAAGCTGTATCTGTCCATTAGAGATGTAACTGCTAGACCTTGGGTATATTTCTAATTTCCCATCCACTGGTCCAGGTTTCTCTTGAATAAGGTTAGGGAAGAGTTCTGCTTCACATGGATGGGAAGCCTGTTGCATAGAAGTGGAATTCTCTGAGTCACATACCTGTCCCTCCAACATGTCCTATTTATGCCAAAAGCAAAGTTTAAATCTCTAGATTGAGTAATTCTGATGTTATCCATTTTACAGATATGCAAAAGGTACATTTGAGTGGGCTCCAAGGATGCCTTGTATGCCAGGCATTGAACACTTTGCAATAGTCTGTATGAAATGGAGTATAGAGATAGGGCTTTTAGGCAGTCTGCATAGGACATGTTGTTTACACTCTCTATTCTTTTTCTGAGGAACCTCTGTGGACTTTCCAGTTTTACTTAGTCAGGTACATACCAAAGGCGAGATTGTACTCAACGATCAGCCTGATGAAGGTCAAATAAAGTGGAAAACGGACCTTCTTGGACCAAGATGCCATGAATTTGCTTATATGTTGAGTGATATAGAATTATTTCCTTACTACCTTAGACACATGTTACTCAAAAGCTAGGTTACTACCTGCATATATACCCAAATCCCTGACTACTGGTTCTCCTCTCAAATATGTGTTATCAATGAAGTAACTTTCTAGGGCAGCTGACTTCACAAAGAGTACTATTACACATTTCTTGGAATGGAGTTTTAAGCCATGGCTTTTGTATCAGCCATTTGTCTGTTTCAGTCCTTCTAATAGGATGCGAGTGTCTTGGGGAATTCTTTGACTTCAACTAATTAGTAATCATCTGCAAAATGGGACAGCCAGAAACCCTTGACATTGGTCTTGATTTCCAAGAAGTAAATGTTAAAAAGGAGGAGACCAAACACAGAACACTGAAGGTCTCCATTAGTGACCAACCTACTTGTGGAAGTGGTCTCCCCAGCCCTAACTTCGTGGGTTCTATCTGAGAACCAGATGGCTATCTAGCATATAACCTAGGGCATTATACCAATATCCATATTTTTTTTTTTACAATACCCAAGTGGGGCTTTGTAGCAAATGCCTCAGCCAGGCCAAGGTAGGCAGTATGCACCATTTTGCTTTCATCCATCACCTTGGTGACCCTCTCACAAACTCCACCAGGTTAACTAGGCATGATCTGCACTTGATGACAACAAACTGGATCAGCTCCAGAGATGGATAGTTTTCTATGTCTGTATTAATCAGTTCCATGATAATTCTTTCCAAGGCCTTGCATATGGCACCTTTCATACTGAACAATAAAAAAAGAGAAAAAAGTCAAGTCAAGGACTGCAAATGTATAGTTTATTAAGCACTTTTGTCTCGAGTGCTAAGAGACTTCATCAGAATGAAGAACATTACAACAAAAACAGTTTAAATAGTGAGTAATGAACAGCAAATTGTCTGTTAGTAGTTTTCTTTGGTTAAAGGCTGCTTTTGTTTTTTTTAATTTTCAGTGATTGAAAGCATGATGTCTGTTTGTGGGAAAGAACATGTTAAAAAGGTCTTAAATGGAACATTTATCTATATATTTTTATGTGGACAAGCACTGAAAGTTATACCAATTTGATTATTTATCT